>NW_027529518.1:18091-19110 GCF_008692635.1 Crocuta crocuta | reverse complement strand
GTGAAACTGGAGCAATTATTTCATTCAACAAACATATAATGGAACTGGACTGGGTCCTAAGGATAAACGCAAGCACAGGCTCTACCCTCCAAGAGTCTTTAGTCTAGAATATCACGCTCTCTTCCAGCTGCTGTCCTAATGATTGTACCTTTGTAGTTACATTTCTTGAAAAGTCTATATTCGCTGCATACATAACACAATCTCCACTTCTCTCCAAAAGCAACAGCACCCTACAATTTCCCTCATAGTGAAATCCTTCTTACCAACTCAATAACTATCTCCCCCACCTCTTTATAATCCAATAGACCTATTTTACTTTTTTTGACATCTTTAGGATAATTTATATTATTCATTTCACCTGCCTACTTGAAATTCCCTCTTCTCCCCCTATTTTTTGGTATAATGTTCCCCTGGTTTTCCTCTCTATCTTCCCCTTCTTGATAAGCCATATGGGTTCCTCTTAAGTGGTGATATGGCCCAAGGTTTTGCTCTTAGCCCTCTTTTATTCTCACTGTACATTATTTTTAAGTGTTATTTATTTATTTTGAGAGAAAGTGAGTGGGGGAGGGACAGAGAAAGAGGGAGAGAGAGAATCCCAAGCAGACTCCATTCTGTCAGTGCAGAGCCCACTCCACGCTATCAGCACAGAGCCCAACATGAGGCTCAAACTCATGAACTGTGAGATGAACCCGAGCTGAAATCAAGAGTTGGACATCCAACCAACTGATCCAGTTAGGTGTCCCTGTACATCATTATTTTTCAAGGTGTGGTTCTGGGAACACATGTGGGTCATGTGTCATCACAAGCTAAGATGCTCCGTAAAAATGTAAATTTCACTGTCATTTACTATTTTAGAATCTCGCAACATCCAAGAATCTACATTGTAATTCAGCATCCTAGGAGATTCAGATATACTCCAAATATTGAAAACCAATGTTCTGTATAAACAATATCAACTGAACTATGTAAATCTTTCCTATGGCTTCAGGTACCAGCTATATACTGAATGTAGAGGCTGA
>NW_027529518.1:17615-18081 GCF_008692635.1 Crocuta crocuta | reverse complement strand
AGGTGGGTACATTTATAGTTGGTATATAAGGAAGTTGAGAAAATTCCTTTGAGATGGCTTCTAGGTTTTCTGTAAAGCAGAAGTTGAGGTCATATGTTGAAAATGAGAGCATAGGGTTGGAATAGAAATGAGAAAAGCAGTGGATCAGTGAAATACATGTGTGAGGAACAGCATGGAAGCCCCAGCTGAAGCTGGGAAAGTATCATGTAATTTTTCTGTATTTTTGGAGAGAGCTTTTTTTTTTCATCAACNAAGTTGAATTTTTTTAAAGAGGTGTGAATAAAAAATTATGGTCAAGAAATTTAGAATATTTAAAAAATATAAAGGTTATGGACAATAGGATCTAGGCTACATAGAAAAGAAGTCACAAAAGAAGACCAATAGAGGTTTTGATGCCACCAAAATACAGGTGTAATAAGAGTAACAGAATTAAAGAACTGGAGAAATGAGTGGCCATTGACGGAAT
>NW_027529518.1:7686-17590 GCF_008692635.1 Crocuta crocuta | reverse complement strand
GGGGAGAGGGGAAGGGGAGTGATGGGCATGGAGGAGGGCACTTGTGGGGATGAGCACTGGGTGTTATATGGAAACCAATTTGACAATAAACTATGAAAGGAAAAAAAAAAAGATTTCTAAGATGAAACAGTTTTTGGTAATGGCAATGTCCAAAGTGTTGACATGAAAGTGTGAAGTTGAAGTGGAGGGTTGATGAAGATTAAAAAATAGAGAGACCAATGTATTGGAAAGGTTGTCCACTGTGGACATATGAAGTCACCAAGGATGAAGATGGCAGGGCTTGGAAGGGAGAATTCTGTGAGTCAAAAGTCTCCAGGGAATAAGGAAGAGTGGCCAATGGCAGCAGGAGCGGTGAGCATCTCATCTCTTGCAAAACTCTGATTTCTTGAAGAGCCAAATTCCCTATTGCGGTATCCAAGATTTTTCATATTCTGATACCAGCCTCAATTTCTAGCCTGGTTGCAATCTATTCACCATTATATGACCTCCATTTCAGCCTCAATATGCTGTCACCACTTCCCACACAAATGCCACATCCTGTATTATGCATTTCCTGATCCCTTCTCTGAACTTTGATAGTACTTTATTGGAGTCATATCTACAATCTAAGGAATTTATTACAGTTATTGGCATACATGTTTTCTCTCCTACTACTGTCTTTGATTCCAGGGATGATGGCGTATACATCATTGTAATACCCCACTTAGCACCTAATACAGTGCTTTTCACATAGTAAACACTTGACAAATATTAAATTTATAACGTCTTAATTTGTGTTATACATTTATAATTGTTTATACTAAATTTATAAATTGAAGAAAAATTGATGTCTGTTCAAATATAACTGGAATATGTTTGGACTTATTGTAGAACTGCTGAGTAAGTTAAGCAGAAATACATGTTTAGTCACTCTTCCTAAAAAAGGAATTCACTTTTTGTGGCTGGAAGAGTCTGCAAGCTAAACAATGGCCTAAGAAGAATCTGCAGAGTCTGCTTTGATAAGATAGGAGAGTTTCTGATCAGAGGCAAACAGTCATAAGAGATTAAAACATTCCTGCAACTTGAAGTACAATAGTGATTTCCTAGAATGTTGGCTTCTCTTTAGAAAATGTTATTGACAAGAATGTTTGAAGGTAATATATATCCTATGAATACATCAAAGCATAATGTAAACAGGATGAGGTGACATCAAGTAAAATGGGACATAAATATCCTCTGTGTTATGTTCACTGAATGTTACAGTGCCTAATGCTGCTGGAATTGTTAAGGTATGTTAAATAGCCTGGATTTTGTTTTGCTTTTTAGTAAATTAGTCCTAATCTAATATATATGTATGTACACACATTTATATGTACATAGATTATATAGATGGTATATATTATATATGTGCATGTTTTTAATTTTTTAATGAAAATAACACTATTTGATATTTTTAGCAGGAAATCACTCTTACTGGAAATCTTAATTTCTGCGAGAAAATAATTATGTTCCCCTTTAGGATTTTCCCTTGCACCCTAGAGAAATCCAGTAATTTATTCAGGAATACCCTCCTTTGTCTCAGGGCAATCCTAAAAACACACAGGTCAAATCCAATGATAATGAAACCANTTTGAGATGAGTCAGCTATAGCTGGAGCTTTTGGGGTTTTTTTACACTTTTTAAAAATTTATTTTGAGGGGGGAGGGGCAGAGAGAGAGGATCGCAAGCAGGCTCTGCACCATCAGTCAGCACAGAACCCATCTAGAGGCTCCAACCCATGAACTGTGAGATCATGACCCAAGCTGAAACCAAGAGTTGGACACCCAACTGACTGAGACACCCGGAAGCACCTATCACTGGAGCTTAAAAAAAACTTTATTGGAATATAATTGACACCCAAAAAGCTACATATATCACACATACAACTTGACAAGTTTGAATATAAGTATACATCTATGAAACCATCACTACAATCTATGCCATAAACATCTCCATCACCTCCAGAAGTTTCCTCCCACCCTACTTATTGATTCATTTAGGTGGTAAGGACACTTAACATAAAGATTGTTCTCTTAGCAATGTTTGATGTATACAATACAGTAATATTAGTAATTATCTAAAATAGTCGAACTCTTTGAAGCAGAAAGTAAAATGGTGGTTGTCAGGGGTTCTGGGAAGGGGGAAACGAGTTGCTATTGGTCAAAGGGTACGAAGTTTCAGTTATACAAGATGAGAAAGTTCCAGGGCTATACTTCCAGCTCAGTGCTTCTGGTTAATAATACATTGTATTGTGTACTTAAAAGCTAGAGCTTTGGGATTTTTGTAATAAAGGTTTTGTCATTTGCTAGAGGTACTTTAACCTTTAACATGGAGGTCAGTGTTCTCTGCCCTAAATTAGAAATTTTAGTTCCTACCCAAGCTACTAGAGGTCCTTAAAATGTGGGTAAAGCAATGTGGGGGTAGCAAAGTTTCGGTTGGGAATTTAAGAGAGAAGCAGGGTGGCAGGAGTTTACAGTCATAAAGGCTGTAGATATCATTAGGTGGAATGATGTATTGAAACCAAGAACTTGTTCATATTTCAAGTTGAAACCAAATATCACAAATGGCCCATCTCAGGTGTTCCTCATGTGTACCTTCCAGATGTGGAGTCAGAGAGCATGCATTAATGTTTACCTGCAAATACACCTGGAGTATTGTCTCCAGAATGATATATTCAAAAGAGTCCTGAAACCACCCCACAACTTACTCCTTTGCCTATATCAGAGCTAGTATCTTCTCTCAATGTATACGCTTCAGAAGGTTCCACTGACCTCCCTTAATGTGGAAGAAACAGCTACCACCAGGGGCTAACTAGGGGACTCTGTTTTGAAAAACAAACAAGGGTGAGGATCTCCACCTGAACAGCTAGCTGAGAACCATGGACTCTGGGAAGGACATGAGGCAAGTAAGTTTTGATACTGAGGCTGGTAGAGAGAGGCTCAGAGTGTCTCACAGGGTAGGCTTGGTCAACATGATGTTGGGAATCTCAACAAGTAAGCCTCAGACACTCAGATACAATGGACAGACAGGCAGGGGAGGCCTGAAATGGAGAACAGAATCCCAAACCAAAGTCATGTGCTTTACACTTTTGTTAAACCAGTTTGTCTGAAAAATAATTTACATGAAGTAATATTTATTCATTTACACATAGAGATCAGTGAGTTTTGAGAAACAAATACATAGTCGTGGGTCACATAACTACCACCACAACCAAGATACAGAATATTTTCATCACACCAAAGAGTTTGTTTGTGCTCCCTTGAGGTCCATCCCCTTCTCACAGCCTAAGGCCCTGACAAACACTGATCTTCTTGCTGTCCCAAAGTTTTGCCTTTTCTAGAATACTATATAAATGGAATCACATAATGTGGAGTGTTTTGTTTCTGAGTTCTTTTACTTAAGCTTCTGATATTTTTTCTTTTGTTGTATTAGTAGTTCATTCCTTTTTATTGCTGAGTAGTTTTCCACTGGCTAGCAATGCCACAAATTATTCATCCTTTCCCAGTTAATAGACACATCCTTTCCTTTTGATTTGTTCCAAATTTTTTTATGAATAAAGCTACAGTGAATGCTTGCATACAGGTCTTTGTTAGGAAATACATCATTTCTCTTGAGTACTTACAAGTTGAATTGTGTGTGTGTGTGTATGTGTGTGTGTGTGTGTGTGAGAGAGAGAGAGAGCTATATGCTTAACTTAATGAGAAACTGCCAAATAATTTTTTAAACAATTTTAATGTTTATATATTTTTGAGAAAGAGAGAGACAGAGTATGAGCAGGAGAGGGGCGGAGAGAGAGGGAGACACAGAATCGAAGCAGGCTCCAGGATCTGACCTGTCAGCACAGAGCCCGATGTGGGGCTCAAACCCACGAGCCTTGAGACCATGACCTGAGCCAAAGTCGGACGCTTAACCGACTGAGCTATCCAGGTGCCCCTAAATTACTTATTTAAATGGCTTATTATTTTGCAGTCCCAGCAACGATGTATGACAGTTCCAGCTATTGTGCCTCCTCACCAGCACTGACAAGTTTTTGTCTTGTTGTAGATGTTAGTCATTGCAGGAAGTGTGTAGTAGGAGCCCCCTGTGGTTTTCATTTGCACGTCTCCATTGACTGATGAAGTTGAACATCTTTTTATGCACTTATTGATCGTCCATGTATCTCCTTCGGTTAAGTGTCTATTCAAATATTTTACCTATTTTCCAATTTTAAAGTTGTCTTCCAACTATCGATTCTAAGAGTTTTATATATGTTCTGGNGTTCTGGATACAACAAGTCTTTTACCATATCTACTTTGCAAATATTTTCTCCTTGTGATTAATCTTTGCCTTTTCTTTAGGGGCTTCTGCAGAATAGCAGTTTTTAGTTTGATGAAGTTCAGTGTATCCATTTATAGCCTTTTATGGTTTGGGTTTTGTGTCCTAAGAATGATTTACCTAATTCAAAGTCACAAAAAATTTCTCCTATGTTTTCTTATAGGGTTTCTATAATCTCAGCTCTGCTATTTAGGNTGTGGCCGTGGAATCACATTGGTACCTTTGTGAAAAATCAATTGATCACATAAGTCTGGATCTTTTCTGAACTCTATTCTGTTCCACTGATCTAAATGTCTATTCTCTTATTTACTAGAAGTCTTAATATCAGGTAGCGTGAATCTTCACATTTTGTTTGTCTTTATTAAAAGTGTTTTGGCTATTCTAGATCCTTTCATTATTATATAAATTTGAGTATTAGCTTGTAAATTTATACCGAAAAACTCCTTCTAGGACTTTTTTTATTGATTGTGTGAAATCTATAGATAAATCTGGGGAGAAGTGACTTATTGACAACATTGAGTCCTCCTACCTGTCCATTTATCTCAATCTTTTAAAATTTCTCTCGGCAATGCTTTACTGCTTACAGCATATAGTCTTGCATATATTTTGTTACATTTCTTCCTAAGGATGGCATTGTTGAAGTAATGANCTCTCTAACACACAAATAAATAAAAGTATTAAAAAAAATTTTTTTTATATTCACAGTATTTCATTGCTAATATATAAAATTACAAGTGATGTTTGTATATTGACCTTGTATGGAGACTTTGCTAACTCATTTATTAGTGTGCTTTTGTAATTTTTTTCTGCAGGTTAGTTGGGATTTTTTATGCAAATGAATATGTTCTGCATGAATAAAGATAATTTAATCTCTTATTACCAGTTGGGATGTTTTTTTCTTGCTTTATTATACTTGCTAGAACTTCAAGTTCAAAAAGTGTTGAGAGTGGGCATCCTTGCCTTGCTCCTAATCTTAGGAGGAGGCATTCAGTCTTTTCCTACTGAGTATGACTTAGCTGAGGTTTTATATAAATCTCCTACAAGTTCCAGATATTCTCTTCTAGTCCCAGTTTGCAGACTTGTCGGGTTTTTTTGTTTTTTTTTTTTAAATGTTTTATTTATTTCTAGGAGAGAGAGAGAGAGACAGCGTGAGCAGGGGAGGGTCAGAGAGAGAGGGAGTCACAGACTCTGAAACAGGCTCCAGGCCCTGAGCTGGCAGTCAGCACAGAGCCCGACGCGGGGCTCGAACCCAGGAACCGCAAGATCATGACCTAAGCGAAAGTCGGACGCTTAACCGACTAAGCCACCCAGGCGCCCCATTGTGGGGTTTTTTTAAACTCATGAATGGGTTTTGAATTTTGTTAAGTAATGTTGCTGCATCTATTAAGAAGTTCATATAAATGTTTCTTTAACTCTATTAAGGTGATGAATTATATTGATTTTTAAATGGTAAACTAAACTTATATTCTCATGTGTGTGAGTTTCTGTATTTACTGCGCTTTGGAAAAACATTAATGCCATGATATTAATCTGGATTGGAAATGCCCCTTTTAAAAAATATGCAATGGGGTCACACAAGATGTTAATAAGAGAACATAGGTTGAAATAGAATCAGACCCATGGAAGAACTAAGAGAAAGGGGTTTTAAAAAATAAAATAGTAAAAGCCATGTATGTTTTTATTCCCATACATTAGTACTCTATACTAAGTGTTTCAAGATTGCACGAATGATAGTCGGATGATCTATGCTATCTATGCTTTTTTTTTTTTTTAGTTTATTGTCAAGTTGGTTTCCATATAACATCCAGAGCTCATCCCAACAAGTGCCCTCCTCTATGCTTTTTATCTGCTTATTCCACTGGGGTGGAGGCCATTGTAATCCCTTTTTTCATAGACTTGGTGTTGTGCTCAGGTCATACTAATTGGGAAGATGTTCTGAACCTGTGCACGGTGGAGCCAAATGTCAGAAAAGAGGCACACAATTATGTGGTGCATTTGAGAACGTGTGTGTGTGTCTAGTTGTGGTTCCCAGATGCAAATGCATTTAGGGTCCTGTTCTTTATTATGAGTAGATAAAGTCAAGCCTGTTTTAAAAATGTTTTCATCAGGTTTGTTAGAAAATGAACACGTTGAATAAAATAGAAGTGTGGTGAGACAGTGTCATGGAATACACTGCAGCTCCTGGCAATAATGTAAATGTGTATTTACTGATATAGAGATATATTAATGGATCTTTGTTAAGTAATGGCTCAGGTTATACAAACAGCATTTAGAAGTGACTCCACTTCATTAAGTGGAACATCTGTCTAGTGGTATAAAGGCACAGAAAATATTTTGGATACATACATATCTCCAAAGATTAACAGTGGCTTTCTATATGTTATGGAACCACAGGAAATTTTGTTTTTGCATTCATGTATCTACATTTTCTTATATGCATTTGTAGAATGCATTGTGAATTAGAAAGAGAAAATTTTAAAGCATTTGCTCCACATAAAATACTCTTCAGAAATGTTTAATCTCTTTTTTAAAATGTACATCAATAAATAGGAAGACATCCTCTGCTCACACACTGGAAAACTTAATATTGTTAAGATGGCAGTACTACCAACCGATTCAATCTAGTTGATTAAAAGTAAAAAGGTAAATATCAAAATTTGTGGGATGCCACAAAAGAAGTATTTCAGGAGAAATTTACTGCACAAAATGCCTACAGTAGAAAAGAAAGCAGACTGTAAATCAATGACCTTGGGTTCTAAGAAAGTAGCAAAAAAAGAGCAAATGATAATAAAGTTAATGGAACAAAGGGAGTAATAAATATCAGAGTATCAAACAATTAAATAGAAAGCAGAAAAGCAAAAGAGAAAATAATGAATGGAACCAAAAGCTGGTTCATTGAGAAACAAAACAAAATAAGTAAATCTCTAGTCAGACCCATCAGGCAAAAATGAGAAGACATAAATTATTAATATCAAGAATGAGAGAGATGACATCACTCTAGATACTGCAGATATTAAAAAGATAACAAGAACATACCATGAAGAGCTTTATGTCAATAAATTTGACAAGTGAGTTGAAATAAACAAATCCCTTGAAAGCTACAAACTAGCAAAGCTCATTCGAGGCTAAACAGATTACCTTAATAACCCTATATCTATAAAAGAAAATGAAGCTGCAGTTAAAAACCTTCACACAAAGAAAAAGTCAGGCCCAGGGGTGCCTGGGTGGCTCAGTCGGTTAAAGTGTCCAACCTCGGCTCAGGTCATGATCTCAGTTTGTGGGTTCGAGCTCTGCATCGGGTTCTGCGCTGACAGCTCAGAGCCTGGAGCCTGCTTCAGATTCTGTGTCGCCCTCTCTCTCTGCCCCTCCCCTGCTCATGCTCTCTCTCACTCTCGCTCTCAAAAATAAATAAAAACATTTTTTTAAATTTTTTAAAGAAAAAAGAAAAAGCCAAGCCTAGATGACTCCACTACTGAATTTTACCAAACATTTAAGAAGGAAATAATAACAATTGTATATAACCTCCTCTAGAAAATGTAGGAGAGAAAATATTTCTCAACTAATTCTATATGACCAGCATTACCCTGATATTAAAAGATGAAGGCATTATACAGGAAGAAAAACACAGGGGCACCTGGGTGGCTCAGTGGGCTAAGCATCCAAGTTCAGCTCAGGTCATGATCTTGCTGTTCAGGGGTTGAAACTGTTCTGACAGTTCAGAGCCCAGAGCCTACTTCAAATTCTGTGTCTCACCTCTCTCTCTGTCCCTCCCCTGCCCACACTCTGTCCCTCAAAAATGAATAAACGTTTAAAAGTTTTTTTTAATAAAAGATTAAAAAACTAGAGAAGAAAAACACAGACCAAAGTCCCTCATGAGTATCAATATAAACATTATTTCTGAAACTTCAGCTGACTGAATCCAATGATATATAACAAGAATAGCATATCATGACAAAATGGGATTTGTCTCAGAAATGCAAGCTTGATTTTATATTTGAAAATCAATCAATGTAATTCACCCTATTAAAAAAATGAGTACCACATGCCGGATTTAACATATGCAGTAAAACTATTTGCCAAAAGCCAACATTCATTCTTAACAGAGCAGATTGAGAAATAAAAGGGACGTTCTTCAACTTGGTAAAGAGCATACACCAAAAACCTGCAGCTAACATTATAACTGATGGTTATATATATATAACGGACTACTATCTTCCTAAGACCAATAAAAACCAAGATGTGTACCCTCATCATTTTCTATTCAACATTGTACTATACTATTTTCTTCCAAAGACCAGTCAAAAGCAAGGCTACATCATGACAATAATAGAAAACTTGAAGAGAAAAGAAGAAGCCAAGAGGAGAAAATGAGATGGGGTGGGGTGGGGGTGGGGGCCAAAGGTCAAGAAAGGAGCCAGAGGAGAAGAGAGAGCACGGAGGCAATGGAAGCAAGAGAACATAAAGCCTGATCAGCACAATGTCTGTTCGGGTCCCAGCAACAGGTCTGGGAGCACAAATAGGCTCCATCCCTTGTCTCCCAACTGGGACTGCACCTTGCATCAATGGGCCCAAATCTGTTTTCAGATTTCTCAAAGGCTGGAATCTTCAGCCAGTGGTCTCTAGGGTATGGTATCAATCAATTCATGTTGAGCAGTCATTTGCACTTGTTATTTTGTAAGAGGAAATCAATTTGAATATAGACAGGTATCAAATGCCTTCATTCGATTAGACAAAGAGCTAGATAAGCCCCTTGCTTGAATTAACCATTGAGAATGGCATCCTAGTTGCATGTAACTCTTTTTTTTTTCCTTCTTTCCTCTTAAAGGCACAGGAGACAATATCCTTCCAGGAGAAACACTCTGTGACAAGGGAGCAAAAGTCTCTCATGAGGCTGAAGATAGGGGTAGAAAATACTCCCCTTGCATTTGTTTCAGTACAATTACAGATTGTTGAATTTAGGATGGATTTTGAGAGGTTTTGTTTTTTCCTCTCCAACCTTCCCCCAATAGGGCAAATGGCAGACCAAAATCTTTCACTGATGGTTACCAAATTATCTCTCTGTGCTTGTGTTGACTCTGAAGTCTATGGTCAATGGTTTCTTTAGCTGTTTTCTTTGGGGGCCTACATCGCACCAGAGAAATACCTTTTAAACTATCAACCAACCAACCAGCCTCAAGAACAGAAGATTCAAATCAAATAGAACACACCCTACGTCTACAGACACCATTGAAATTGGCAAACAGCTGTATCATGTGTGGTGGGGAATAAGTGGGATTAATAGGAGACCCAGAGTCGGGAAAGCTGGTGGCTTATAGGTCTACCTAAGGTCCAGTTTGGATGAAAGTGTTGCTCCAGCATCCTTGCTGCCCCACTGAGCTCTGTGTCCATCTGATGCTCTCAGAGTGGCTGCTTTCGCTGTAACATCCCAGGTTCTGGTAAGAGAGATAGCTGCTCTCATGCTGACCTGGCCTCAGAGCAATACTCAGGGTAGGCCCCGAATTGCTCTGCCCCCTCTTCCCACAGGCGTCACTTCAGTACTGCACTGGGAAATTTCTAAATTATCAGCCTACAT
>NW_027529518.1:6322-7567 GCF_008692635.1 Crocuta crocuta | reverse complement strand
CATTTTGCCCGTTGCCCTGAAAAATTCACTCAGAGGCTCCCCAGAGAGCTTTCAACAGTCAACTGCACCACCAGCCTCCCTCCTGGTGGCCTCTGCTCTGATCTCTGGGGCTGCCGGGGTGAGGTGCTGGAGTCCAACACAAGTGTTCTCCTGCTACGACTGAGAGCAGAACCCTCCCAGGATTGACCCTGTTGAACCAGGCGGCCACTGTCAGTGGGAAAGCTCAGGATGAGCACATCTTGCTGTTTCCTCACTGTGGAGCTTCTACGTAGGCTATTTGGGTAAAGAATGTACACCTTAAATATATACAATCTTTATTTGTCAATTATACCAAAATAAAGCAGGGGGGAAGCAAAAAATAAATTTAAAAAGGAAAGCAGTATTTTCTACTACTGAACTATATACATCTCAAAATGTTAAGATGGGGTCACCTGGCTGGCTCAGTAGGTTAAGCATCTGACTTTAGCTCAAGTCATGATCTTACAGTTGGTGAGTTCGAGCCCTGCATCAGGCCCTGTGCTGACAGCTTGGAGCCTGGAGCCTGCTTTGGATTCTGTGTCTCCCTCTCTCTCTCTGCCCCTCCCCTGCTCGTGCTCCATATCTCTCTCTCTCAAAAATAAACATTAATTTTTTTAAATGTTAAGATGGTAAATTTTATAGCATATGTTTTAACCAAAATAAAAAGTTTTTGAAATAAAAAAGAATGTAAGAATGTAGCTTTAAAAATAATGTAAAACCATGGGGCACCTCGGTGGCTCATTCAGTTAAGTGTCTGGCTCTTGATCTCCATTCAGTTCATAACCTCATAGTGCATGGGATTACGCCCCCATGTTGGGCTCTGCACTGACAGAGTAGAGCCTGCTTGGGATTCTCTTTCTCTCTTGTCCTCTGCCTCTCCTCCACTTGGGATTCTTTCTCTCTCCCTCTCTCTCTGCCCCTCCTCTGCTCACTCATGAGTGCACACTCTCTCTCTCCCAAAATAAATAAACATTAAAAAAAANTTCTAGAGTTGGCCATCTTAGTTTCTATGCCAACTCTGTTTGACCATGGGCAAGTCATTTTTCTGTGCTTCAGTATCCTCATTTCTAATATGGGAATAATAATCATAATTACCTCACAGGGTTGTTGGGAGCATTAAATGAATTAATACTTATAAAGCACTTAGAATAAGGCCTCAGCATAATAAACACATTGTAATTTGTAATTATTGTGAACCTTGGTGACCTGTCATGACCTCTCTACGAG
>NW_027529518.1:4578-6189 GCF_008692635.1 Crocuta crocuta | reverse complement strand
TCTCATTGGCTCAGCCTCCTACGAATTTCATGAACAAACTCTGAAGAAAATGGAATGTAGGTCTAGAACCAACTGCTTTGTTTATCTCTGATGGACATTAGCCAGGTCACCTTGGCTGCAGTGCAGAGCTCTGCATAGAAGAGGAAGGGAAGGAGGTTAATCCAGCCAATCATAACACACTTAGACTGGACAGATTTACTGAATTGCTTACGTTTGAAAGGATATGAATCTTTTAAAACACTTACATAAAACAACTGCCCTTTGATCTCCAAACTACTAATTTAATGAATGACTTCACTATTTCTAGATGTTCTGATAATCAACATTAATGGGACAGCCACACCAACAGGCAAGAAGCTGGGTGGAAGTAGAAACCCCCAAATCAAAAACTAGGACAAAATGACTAGAAATACAGACTCTATCTCCAAGGCAGCTCTGCCCTTTTAGTAATATGTAAAGTACTGAATTTAATATTAGGTAGAGGACAATATTATGTAACTGCTAAGGACATGCGTCAACTGAACAACATAATACCCAAAGAGATACCATCGAGAACAAGAAACTAAGCAACAATCTGCAGAAAAGAAGTAGTAGCTGAAACCCTAATAACCAACTTCTCTTTAACAACAGCAAAGACAATAAGGATGGTAAGAAGCCATGGTAGACTGAGTCCCTGTTCCACACCAGGCTCTGCACACACCTGACTACGTTGATTCCCCACAACATTCTGTACAGCATTATTATTCCCAGGTTTCAGATGCAGAAACTGAGCTTCAGAAAGTTGGCCAAAATGCCTGAGAGCCCCCAACCAGGAAGTGACCAAGCTGTGGTATGAAACTGAGTTTTACATCAAAGCCTGGATTCTCTTAACTACACCAGCCCACCAGTTCAAAATTTGTGTTTGGTAAGCATGTACTCGTCAGAAAGACTCAAAGCTATGTGTGCCTTCCCTATAGCATAATTGTTCTGGAAATTTCACAATCACCCAAGAACTGACTATAGTATATGCAAAGGATTGGGTGGGAGATAATATGGGGTGAAGGAGGATCAGTGAGGCACAAAAGAATCAAAAGAAAAAGCATCAAGGAAACAGTAAGGTCATTTAACAACACATTTCTTTAGTGAACCAACTTTGAACTTAGATTATTGTATCTAGCTATGATTTTGAGATGTTACTTGGATCACATCTACTCATTTATGACACAGCAGAAATGTAAAGCACTGGCCATTTTGCCTGAAACACCTGGAGCGGTGGGAAAAACACTGGATTTGGGTTCTGGTCCCAGCCTCAGCACTGTGTAAGCCATTCAAAATTTTTATGTTTCCATTTCTACATCAGTTTCATCGTACTAAAAAAAAAATGGATGAGGAGCAATGATGGAACAAGGAGCTGAGCTGCCCCTCTCCCTAGCAAAACAATTGAACTGCTGAAAATTATATAAAACAGTCATTTTAGGGGCACCTGGGTGGCTCAGTTGGTTGAGCATCTGGCTCTTGGTTTTGGATCAGGTCATGATCTCACAGTTTCACGAGTTTGAGCCCCACATTGGGCTCTGCAGTGACTGCATGGAGCCTGCTTGGGATTCTGTCTCTCTCCCTCCCCAACTCATC
>NW_027529518.1:4138-4562 GCF_008692635.1 Crocuta crocuta | reverse complement strand
TCTCTCTCTCTCTCCTAGAAATAAATAAAAATATTTTTAAAAAAAATAATAAAATAAAATAGAAATAAAAAATAAAAATGGAAAATAAAACCACTCATTTTAAATCCCTGGGTATGGTCCTATGGGCACAGAGCTAATGGAAGAACATTCATAAGTAAATTTACTAAATCTCTGTTACAACAGCAAAAGACTTGCCTACCCTTCCCAGCTCTGTTATGGAAGCTCTAACTTGGTCATATGCAACCAAAATGACCAGAGTTTCCTTTCTCCACAGTTTCTGGTCTGGGGCTATGGTTTCACCCTGGGAGGGTTGAGATATTAGTGTTTCTCATTTCTCCAGCATATTGATCCAGAAGCTCTATTCCAGGTGGGGGTGGCCAAGGGAACTGGGTCCTTATTCCCTCACCAAGCCCCCTTCACAGAG
>NW_027529518.1:3067-4080 GCF_008692635.1 Crocuta crocuta | reverse complement strand
CTAAAAGCTCTGCCCGGGGTACGGCAAGCCAAGAATACTGGCCTGAATTATCCCTGCACCAGCTTGCTCACAGGACAAAGGCTCCAAGCCTGGAGTGGCAAAGGAAGAACATCAGAGGTTGCCACCCCTAGCAAGTACCAATCTCATAGGGCGAGGTGTCACTCCAGGAAACCTCGATCCCTGGCTCCAGCTCTGGCGCAGTGGCATAGAGATCTTTCCCCAGGCGGAAAAGCAGGTCATGAGGGCACAGAGCTTCACAGCTGTGCTGGAGGGGACGCCTTTTACTTGGACTTGAGTATGGAGAAGTCCGCGGAAAACAATGAAGATCTTGGTGTAAAATAAGAGGGGACTGGTAACTCCATGATACATGCAAAAGCAGAGCAGCCAGAAGTTTAAGAGAGAAAAACAGAGGGACAGTTAAGAAAAGCCCTCCTGGCATCGTAGTCAAATCTGGTGGGTTGGGAAGGCTGTGAGTGGATGCTAGGCTGCCTCCCCTCAGGACCAATCTGAGCAAAACATAAGGGAAATTTGAAAGCATCCCCAGGGGCATCTGGGTGGCTCAGTGGGTTAAGTGTCTGACTCCAGCTTGGGTCATGATCTCATGGTCTGTGAGTTTAAGCCCTGCATCAGGCTTTCTGCTGTCAGCACAGAGCCCACATCAGATCACCCCCCTCAAAAAATAAATAAACATTAAAAATTTTTTGAAAGCATCCCCAAGCCACACACAGATGTCCCAACACAGGGCAAAAGCCTCACTGGCACAAGGGCCTTAAACACCCCTTTGACCAAACACTGAACAATAAACTACTCTGACCCAGGGGTGACTCCTAGGAAACCAGGCCTAGGAGTCACAGTCATCACAGAATATCACAGTCATCCCCGATAGTGTGTGAGACTATTTGCATGCCCAAGGCTGTGCTTTTTCAGAAGCTTTCAAAGAGGGAACCTCTAAGCTACTAGTCCCTGGTGGTCCATGGACCAAAAAATGTAAATTCCTTGAACTGTGAGAGTAA
>NW_027529518.1:0-2981 GCF_008692635.1 Crocuta crocuta | reverse complement strand
CACACACACACACACACACACACACACACACACACACAATGGTAAAAAGAGATGTAACTGGTTAACTGTGCTTAAGCACATTCCTTTGACCAATAAGTGGTTTAAGCTCATTCAAGGGTGAGTATAGGTAGCCAGGCTAAAAGAAAAAAACCAAAGGGGAAAAATCTGAGCAGGGACATCAGGGTCTGCACATTGTAGGGGAAATAGACTTTGCACTTTTAATCCAGCCAAGTTACTAAACAAATAAACAAATGACCAAGCAGTAACAACAACAAAAACAACCCCCTGGGTTGGGTCAGTATCCAGAGTTGCAGCATTATTACCCTAAATGTGTAGTTACCAACAAAAAAATTACAAGACATGCAAAGAAACTAAAAACTGTAACCTATACACAGAAGAAAAATCAAGCAATATAAATCACCTCCAAAGGGGGCCACATGTTGGCCTTAGCAGAAAGAGACATCAGAGTGGCTATTTTAAATATGTTCGAAGAAAGGAAACCATGCTTAAAGAATTAAAGGAAGTTATGATGACAATTACTCATCAGGTAGCAAATACAAAGATAAAAATTACTTAAAAGAACCAAATGGAAATTCTGAAGTTGCAAAATATAATAATTGAAATGAAAAATTCACTAGACAGATACAATAGCAGGTTTGAGATACCAAAAGAAAGAATCAGTGAACTTGAATAAGGATCACTAGAGATGACACACTGTCTTGGTCTGTTCTGAGTTCTATAACAAAATGCCATAGACTGGGTGGCTTATAAAAAAAAAAAAAAAAGTTTTCCTCACAGTTCCAGAGGGTGGGAAGTTGGAGATCAAGGTTCCAGTAGATTTGGTGTCTGGTGAGGGCCCACATCCTGGTTCAAAGATGGCCATCATTTCACTGGGTCCTCACATGGTGGAAGATGTGGCAGAGCTCTCTGGGGTCTCTCTTTTTTTATGTTTTATTTATTTCTGAGAGAGTGAGAGAGAGAGACAGTGTGAGCAGGGGAGGGTCAGAGAGAGGGAGGCAGAATCTGAAGCAGGCTCCAGGCTCTGAGCTAGCTGTCAGCACAGAGCCCGACATGGGGCTTGAACCTACGAACTGTGAGATCATGACCTTTGCCAAAGTCAGACACTTAACCCACTGAGCCACCCAGGTGCCCTCTGGGGTCTCTCTTATAAGGGCATTCATCCCATTTATGAGGGCTCCACCTTCCTGATCTAACCCTTTCCCAAAGGCCCAACTTCCTCATATTGTTACATTAGGGGTTAGGATTTCAACATGTGAATTTGGGGAGAACACAAACATTCAGACCACAGCATGCAATCCGAAGACAGAGAAATTACAAACGAGGAAAATTGAACAGATCTTCAGAGAGGTGTGAAGTATCATTTAGTACACCAAACTACAATTGTTGTTGTTTTTAATTGTTTCCCCACTGCCTTCATTTTATGCTGGTTATTGCTTTAAGAGAGAGGATGAGGGGGACCTGGGTGATTCAGTTGGTTAAGTGACTTGATCTCAGTTCAGTGTGGAGCCTGCTTAAGGTTCTCTCTTTCCCTCTCCCTCTCCCCCCACTCCCCAATGTGAGCTCGCTCGCTCTCTCGCTCTCTCTCTCTCTCAAAGAAAGAAAGAAAAAGAGAGGATTTGTTTCTTACTTGCAGCCATGATTGCCTCATATATTTGCCATTTGTGAACTGAAGGAGTAATCCATTGGGAGCAGAACTAAACTATAGATTTCTAAAGTTAGCATTTGGGAGGTAGTTTGCCAAAACGTAATTCATATTTAGAATTTTAGGTAAGTCAGAAATTTCACTGTCACAGTACCTCTTTAAAACTCCAGTAGCTATTTTGTATCTACTGTCACCTTTTCAGAATTTATTAATCATGTTTAAACACATAAAACAGAGAATGATTAGAATAATCATCTAGCTCCAACCAACAAAAGCTAAAAGTAAAGCGAAAGAAAAACAAATATTTCTAGCCTCTTCACTTAAATCACTTCAGAGCCCTATTTTAATAGTTTGCCCAGCGACAGGATTGAGAATACCAGTTTTGTCTCACAAAACTATTAGGCCTAATAGCTCAGCCTCTCAAATTACTGACCAAAGGCCGGTCATTTTCAGAAATGGGACTGGAAACAAAATGGAAAACATTATGCTCCATTTCTTGTATAAAATCATTNCTCATAGTTTTAGAGAAGGGAGAGTAGAAGCATGATACACAAAAGGGAAAAGACTCTTTCAATATAAAAAGAAAGAGAGGGTCTAGGGGCACCTGGGTGGCTCAGTCAGGCAAGCATCTGTCTCTAGATTTCGGCTCAGGTCATGATCTTGTAGTTTGTGTGATTAAGCCTCACGTTGGGCTCTGCACTGACAGCACAGAACCTGCTTGGGATTCTCTCTCTCTGTCTCTCTCTGTCTCTCTCTGTCTCTCTGTCTCTGTCTCTCTCTCTCTCCTTTCTCTTCTGTCCCTCCCCTGCTGGCATCCTCTCTCTTTCTCTCTCAAAATAAATAAATTTTAAGAAAAGAAAAAGGAAAAGATGGTCTAAAAATTATATAAAGCCCCAAATAACATTGTGTTAAGTAGTATGCAGAGGGCCACCATGAGATTGTCACCAAACCCTGGAATATTACCAGTCTAATGCCTCTTCTTAAAACCTGGGGAACAAGGTGTCAGGGTATATGAAATTACAGTGAACTGGCAAGAGAAGCTACAATCAACATAGCATAGCAGTTAAAAATGCAAACTCTAGAGTCAGACTGCCTTATTTCAAAGCCTGGATCTACAGCTTCCTAGTGGTATGACTTTGGGCAAGTTAGCTATGGTCTCTGGCTGGGTTCCTCACCTATAACATGAGCTAATAATAGTATTTACCTGAATAGGGTTGCTATGAAGATCAAATGAGTCAATACCACTACACAACAAGCACTACAGAAGTATTCATAAATTTAAAAATAATTTTAGTAATTACCACTTTCGTTTTTCAGA
>NW_027529517.1:530-744 GCF_008692635.1 Crocuta crocuta | reverse complement strand
GAATGAATCTCACTTGATCGTGGTGGATAATTCTTTTTATGTGCTGTTAAATTCGATTTGCAAATATCTTGTTGAGGATTTTTGCATTTGTATTCATCAAGGATATTGGCCTGTAGTTCTCTTTTATTGCTGGGCCTCTTGTTTGGAAATCAAAGTGATGCTGGCATCGTAGAATAGCTTGGGGTAGTAATGACATCTTAACTATATTTATTCT
>NW_027529517.1:0-323 GCF_008692635.1 Crocuta crocuta | reverse complement strand
ATGCAACCGATTTCTGTACGTTGATTTTGTACCCTGCAACTTGGCTAAATTCTTGGATCAGTTCCAGTAGGCTTCTGGTGGAGTCTGTTGGGTTTTCTATGTAGAGTATCATGTCGTCTGCAAAAAGTGATAGTTTGACTTCCTCTTTGCCAATTCTGATGCTCTTTATTTCCTTTTGTTGTCTGATGGCTGATGCTAGGACTTCCAGCACTATGTTAAACAGCAGTGGTGAGAGGGGACATCCCTGTCGTGTTCCTGAACTCAGAGGGAAAGCTCTTAGTTTTTCCTCATTGAGGATGATGTTAGCTGAAGGCTTGTCATAG
>NW_027529516.1:32099-35515 GCF_008692635.1 Crocuta crocuta | reverse complement strand
GTGACAAAAACTGTTTTTCCATTATGGAACTGGCATTGTAAAGGAAGAGTACTTTTCCAAACATCTGTAATGGAGTCTAATCCTGTCAGCATTAGAAGACTTTTTTCTTTGTTCCAGTTTTGGGGCCATTGTTGAGAGGAAATGACTGAAACATTTGCCCCTGTGTCTATTAACCCTTCAAAGTTCCTTCCTTGTATGGGCAAGGAAAGAACAGGGCGAGAATTCTTGATGAGCATTTCCTATATATATGTTGCCCAGTACTTTTAAAACCTCTTGACCTTTCATTAGAAAGAGTAGAAAAGGGAAGATAAGATAAAAGAAGTATTTGTGCTATACGTTCTCCAGCCAATAGTGAAAGCATAATAGAAGTAGAAACCATGATTAAAATTTCTCCAACAGAATCAGAGTCTATTACTCCAGGAATTATGGTTAGACCTCTTACAGCTGCGCTGCTGCGGCCCAATATTAAGCCAAAGGTGCCTTTAGGCAATGGGCCAAATATGTTTGTTCTTAATTTATAAATGCCCCCTCCCGAAGACAAAAGAACATTTTCAGCGAGAGGCAAATCAGTAGCAGCACTTCCTGAAGTTGCAGAGCGTAAATCTGACACCATTAAAGGTTTAGTTATTCCTGATGTAGTAGTCATCTCTAAGGGTTGCTGGGAAACAAAGGGGTTTTTGTTCCCGGCTGACAATGAAGGGCTTGTCCCAGGCTGACCGTCCCCAGTCGCAGGATGTATTTTGATTGGGAACATCCTAAGTTTGTAAAGGAGCCAGGGTGTTGACCAAGTAGTAAACTCAAGGTCAAGACAGCCTATGTGCATACACAAGACTGTGTCTGAGCTCTGATATCCTTGAAGTGAGTGAGTAACAGGTCCAGGGGTTTAGAGGGTGTCTGTTTCATTTTGTCAGTCTTAGTCGCCCAGTAATAAAAGTCCAACAGACACAACTGACAGCCATAGACACACACAGAGAGACAGATAACAAAGTTCGCTGCGCGGGGAAATGAAACTGAAACCAGGACGGCGGCGCTGCGGAGAAGAAACAAACTGGGACGAAGGCTTTCGGTTGGATCTTGGGCATAACCTGCTTTGTCCCTCTGAACCAATATAGAATACAGGTTAGGGGCAGTCCAGTGGACATTTTTTCCCTCCGATACAGAAGGAGCCTGGAACGTCTTCCAGGTCTCCTGCGACCGTGGCCCCCCAGCGCGTCCGCCTTAACCACTTTTGGTCGCCTAATACAGATTTGTCTCGAGACCAGAGTTATACAGATAAACACAATAGAAAGAGATTTTTACCAGCTGGATGACCCTCCAGTTTGGGGGTCCTGGGGGTCTCGGGGAATCCTGGGAGAGCTAATGTTGTGTCCGATTTGCGAATTCCCAGAGACCTCCAAGGAGCCGACACCGATGCAAATATAAAAGGGTCTTTATTATAAGCTCGAGCAGGGGCTCATTTGCCTATCGTCATCGTGGCAGCAAGATGAAGTGAAGAACAATAGCTTTTAGGGTTTTTTAAGGAGTAAGGGATGGGGGTGTTACAGTACATGTAGTATCATTACACAAGCACCAATTACAATTACAGCTTTGACTATTCCGTATCTGTGAGTTGTTCATTACTTTTGGTGGGACCCAATCATGACTTTTGAGAATCTGTTCCTTCATTTTGTGTTTTCCATCATTGTTGAAAAAGTCGGGTCAGTTTATCAACTTCGTTATTCCCGTCAGACGACGAGGAGGACTCATTAGAACTATCAGATTCGGTATCTGATTTTCCATCCCTGGAATGCAAAGCGGCGGCCGCGGAAGCGTCATTTAAAGCGGCAGCATTTGATTCCTTTTGTTTCTCGTTAGGGACTTCCTCATATATCACCTCAGATTTTGTAGATTTAGTTTCACTATCTATAGAAAGCAATGCAAGTGCCTGAGCGATAGCACCACATAGAGTCCACAATTTCAAAGGAATTATGTTACCCTTCTGATGCTGTTGTCGTAATTCCTTCTGTATTAATTTCCATTCCTTTAAGTTTAATTGTACTTTAGGTTGGCACTTAAACCAATAACAATGCTGCTCCACAAGGCGAAATAACTCCGATAAATGGCGGCTAGATGCCTTCACCCCGGTGGAGTGGAGAAGTCCTTTGACTAGCTCCATGTATTGTGCCTTTAGGGATGGGGAATTCCCCATGATTTTCCAGAAAGTTCCCCTGCCTTGGACCTACAATCCCCGAGGGGTACTCACCCTTTCGGATTTCGTCCGCCGTAGGCTGGTGGGCCCCACGTTGGGCGCCAGATGTTGCGGACGAAATGACACAAAGACCAAACACACAGAAAAGACAAAGACACAACTCCGGATAGAGGGAGAAAATTCTCCCCGAGACTTCGTGCGGTTTATTTTTATACCCCGGTAGCTGGACACATACCAAAATCTATCAAATAAGGACAAAAAGCCAAGCACATTCCAAGGACGGAGGGAACAAAGGGAGACAGTGGCCACAGCATGTTTACTAAGAAGCCTGCCCAGAACTCCAGCCTCCTCCCTATTTCCAGGGAGGGCACGTTCCCTCCTATGCTAGCGGATCAGTAACCTTGGATATTGTGTGCAGGCTTCTTGGCAGAACACCCTGTTTGCAAGCATGCTCTGCCCAAGCAGAGAGTCTTGTTTGCAGGCACATCTCTGCTTCCTTAACCATTCTTTCTCGTGGTCACTGTCGGGCTCCCACACATTCTTTTCAAATTTTTTGAGATTTGTTTTGTGGCCTAACATATGATCTATTCTGGAGAATGTTCAGTGTGTACTTGAAAAGAATATGTATTCTGCTCTTTTGGGTTGGAATGTTATGAATACATCTGTTATATCTATCTGTTTCAATGTGTCATTCAAAGCCTATTGTTTGAATTCCTTAATGATTTTCTGTTTAGGTGATCTGCCCATGAATATGAGGGGGTGTTAAAATCCCCTACTATTATTGTATTATTATCAGTGTGTTCTTTTATGCTTGTTATTACCTATTTTATATATTTGGATACCTTCATGTTGGGTGCATAAATAATTACAATTGGTATATTTTCTTGTTGGATTGTCCCCTTTATGATTATATGGTGTCCTTTTTTTGTCCCATATTACATTCTTTGTTTTAAAGTTTGTTTTGTTTGATATAGGTATTGTTATCTTTAGGTTTCTTTTCACTTACATTTGTATGATGATTTTCCATCCTTTTACTTTAATTATGCATATTTCTTTAAGTGTGGAATGAGTCTCTTGTAGGCAGCATGTGATTGTGTCTTTTTATTTATTTATTTATTTATTTATTTAAAATGTTTTATTTAACTTCCAGTTAGTTACCATAGAGTGTAATATTAGTTTTGGATGTGCTATATAGTGATCCAACAATTTCATACATTATTATGCTCAT
>NW_027529516.1:29055-32043 GCF_008692635.1 Crocuta crocuta | reverse complement strand
ATTATGCTCATCACGGCAAGTGTACTCCTTAATCCCTATCTTCTGTTAACCCATGCTCCAACCCTCTTCTGTTCTGGTAACCATCAACTTGTTCTCTTTAGTTAAGAGACTTTTTCTTGGTTTATCTCTCTCTTTTTTCCTCCTATGCTGATTTGTTTTGTCTCTTAAATTCCACATATAAGTGCAATAATGTGGTATGTGTTTTTTGTTGTTGTTGTTCAATCAGTAACCCTGTATTTTGATTGTAGCATTAAGTCCATTTACATTCAAAATAATTCTTGTTAGATATGTACTTAGTGACATTTTGTTATATATTTTCTCTTTTTTGACTTTCTAGATTTATAATTATTTTTTTACAAATAGTTTATTGTCAAGTTGGTTTCCATATAACACCCAGTTCTCATCCCCACAAGTGCCCTCCTCCGTGCACATCTGTCCCCTCTCCCCCCAGGCCCATATTCCTTNATTTCCTTCATAAGTTTTCTATAGTTTTCATCATGCAGATCTCTTGTATCCTTGGTTAGGTTTATTCTTGGTACTTTATGTTTTTTTGTGCAATTGTGAATGGGATTAGTTTCTTGATTTCTCTTTCTGTTGCGTCATTTTTGGTGTATAAGAATGCAACCGATTTCTGTACATTGATATCATACCCTGAGACTTTGCTGATTTCTTGGATCCTTTCTAATGGGCTTCTAGTGGAGTCTGTTGGGTTTTCTATGTAGAGTATCATGTCATCTGTGAAAACTGAAAGATTGACTTATTCTTTGCCAATTCTTATGTCTTTTATTTGCTTTTATTGCCTGATGGCTATTGGTAGGACTTCCAGCACTATGTTAAATAAGAGTAGTGATAGGGGGCATCCCTGTCATGTTCCTGATCTCAGGGGCAAAGCTCTCAGTTTTTCGCCTTTGAAAATGATGTTAGCTGAGGGATTCTCATAGGTGGGTTTTATGATGTTTAAGTAAGTTCCTTTTATACCGACATTCTTTAGGGTATTTATTAAGAAGGAATGCTGTATTTTGTCAAATGCTTTTTCTGCATCTATTGACAGGATCATATGGTTTTTATCTTTTCTTTTGGTGATGTGATGTATCCCATTGGTTGATTTGCAAATATTGAACCANATTTTGTATTTTTATCCATTCTGCTACCCTATGTCTTTTGATTGGAGCATTCAGCCCATTTACATTCAGTGTTATTATTGAAATATGTGGGTTTAGAATCTTTGTGTCCTTTGTGTGGTTTATGCTTGTGGTAGTGTCTCTGGTATCTTTGTTCCTTGCAAAATTTCCTTCAGAGCGTACCCCTCAGGATTTCTTGTAGGTCTGGCTTAGTGGTGACAAACTCTTTCAATTTCTGTTTATTTGAAAAGACTTTTAACTCTCCTTCTATTTTGAATGACAGGCTTTCTGGGTAGAGGATTCTTGGCTGCATATTTTTTCCATTCATCACATTGAAGATCTCCTGNGGAGAAGATCGATTCAAATTACGTCTGAGGGGAGTTCTCTGTGCCTCTTGAATTTCAACATCTACCCCTTCCCCAGGTTGGGGAAGTTCTGTGCTATAATTTGTTCCAGGACTCCTTCAGCACCTGTCCCTCTTTCTCCCTCTTCTGAGATTCCTATGATATGGATATTGTTATGTTTGACCGCATCGTTGAGCTCTGAAGCTCTTCTTTCAATTTCCTGGATCAGTTTGTCTTTTTTTTCCTCAGTCACCTCTTTTTCTCNAAAAAAAAAAAAAAGAAGGAGGGCAGCTCTCTAGCAATGATGGGCATGGTGTGATCCAATGCATCAGGCAGGAGTTCTGCCTTGGCGGTTGTGGGAAGGAGAGTTGTGGCGCTCCAGTCCCTTCTTGAACCAAGAGCTGCACCTCACTTTTTTGGATGTGTATACTCCCCGTGCCAGGAGCAAAGGGTGTCGCGCTCTTTCACCTAGGCCAGGCCTAGTTTCCAAATCCCAGTCCATGTGCCCCACTGAAATTGCTGTAGACACAACCTCGCATGCGATCCCCTCAGGGTAATTCCAAGCCTCTTTCCTAGTCCTGGGAATGGAACCTGAATCGCCACTCCCTACTCCTCTAGGTTAGTTTGGGCAGAAATGATTGGGGTTTGCCTGGGGGGCCCGCTGGGCCCGCTGGAGAGCGGGATACCGGTTCTCTCTGTGTCTCGTCACCTGAAACAGGACCTCGCGGGCAAATCTCCCAGTTTTAAACCCTTAGTTTTCTTTCTAGGGGTCCAGCCAAGCCAGGAGCAGGGATGTCAGGTTCACGTGCGGCGCCTCCTGGGGTCCAGCCAGCCAGTAGCACAAAGGAGCAGTGGCACCTGGCTCCTCTAAGGATCCAGCCAACCAGGAGCTCTGAGGAGCGGTTGGCTTGGGGCCCCTCCAGGACGAGTTGTCACGGGGGGACCTGGTGCGCAGGAATTTAGCGCACATGATCCTTCTGTGCCCTTTAGCGGAGGTTTTCCTGTTCCCAAGCGACAGGGACTGTGTCTTGAGTAGTCTCGGACTCTCTGTTCCCCTCTCACTCCCCACATAGGGGGATCGCTCCTGTCCCTCTGAGTCTCGTATCCTGGCCCGATTTTATCTTCCCCAGTTCACACTCACATTAAAAGGCTTTCTCAGTGGATTCTGCATCCTTTTTCTCCCAATCTCTTGGGTTCTGTAAGGTTTCCTATGGCTTCAGATCCTTTCTGTGTGAGATATGGGGGCGAGTGCAATGTACGGATCTCCCTACCTCTCCACCATCTTGCCCCTTTCCTGTAATTATTTATAATATTGTCTGATAAATCCTCAAGGGGGAAAAACTGAGAGCTTTCCCCCTGAGATCAGGAACACGACAGGGATGTCCACTCTCACCACTGTTGTATCATATAGTGCTGGAAGTCCTAGCATCAGCCATCAGACAACAAAAGGAAATCAAAGGCATCAGAATTGGCAAAGAGGAAGTCAAACTTTCACTCTTCGCAGATGACATGATACTCTACAT
>NW_027529516.1:11054-28852 GCF_008692635.1 Crocuta crocuta | reverse complement strand
ACAATAGCTAAAACATGGAAAGAGCCTAAGTGTCCATCAACAGATGAATGGATCAAGAAGATGTGGTTTATCTATACCATGGAATACTACATGGCAATGAGAAACAATGAAATCTGGCCATGTGTAGCAACATGGATGGACCTTGAGGGTGTTATGCTGAGCGAAATAAGTCAGGCAGAGAAGGACAAATATCATATGTTTGCACGTATAGGAGGATTAGGAGGAACTTGACGGAGGAACAAGGGGGAGAAGAAGGGCAGAAATGGTGGGGGAAAGGGAGAGAAGCAAACCATGAGAGACTTTTGAATGCTGACAAAAACTGAGGACTGATGGATGTGGGGGGGAGGGGGGCATGGGCATGGAGGAGGGCACTTTGGGGATGAGCACTGAGTGTTATGTGGGAACTAATTTGACAATAAACTATTTGTAAAAAAAAATATTGTCTGATAATTGTTTTCTGTGGGGTTGGTTGTGACAAGTCCAATTTTATTCATGATTTTATCTATTTGGGTCCTCTCTCTTTTCTGTTTGAATAGTCTGTCTAGGGATTTATCCATTTTGTTTATTTTTTCAAAACACAAGCTCTTAGTTTCATTAGTCTGTTCTACTGTCTTTCTTTTTTTATTCTTTGTTGGTTATTTATGCCCTGATCTTTCTATTTCTCTTCTGCTAGATTTGGGGTTTCTTTGCTATTCTGCTTCTAGTTCCTTTAGGTGTGCTGTTATATTTTGTATTTGGGAAATTTCTCTTTTCTTTAGATAGGCCTTGATTGCAATGTATTTTCCTCTTAGGACTGCCTTTGCTGCCTCCTAAAGGGTTTGAAGTTGTGTTCTCATTTTCATTTGTTTCCTTATATTTTTTAATTTCTTCTTTAATTACATGTTTGACCCCTTTGTTCCTTAGTAGTATGTTCTTTATCCTCCATGTATTTGGAGGTTTTCCAGTCTCTTCCTGTGGTTGATTTCATGTTTCATAGCATTGTGATCTGAAAGCGTGCATGGTACAATCTCAATTCTTTTATATTTATTGAGGGCTGTTTTGTGACCCAGTATGTCAGCTATCTTCGAGAATGTTCCATGTGCACTCACGAAGAATGTTTATTCTGCTCCTTTAGGATGAAAAGTCCTAAATATATCTGTCAATTCCATCTGGTCCAGTGTATCATTCAGGGCCATTCTTTCTTTATTAGTTTTCTGTTTAGATGATCTTTCCATTGCTGTAAGTAGAGTATTAAAGTCCCCTGCAATTAGAAAATTCTTACCAATAAGATTGCTTATGTTTGTGTTTAATTGTTTTATACATTTGGGTTCTTCAAATTGGGTGAATAAATATTTATAATTGTTAGTTCTTCTTGTTGAATTGACCCCATAATTATTATACAATGCCTGTCTTCATGTCTTGTTACAGCCTTTAGTTTAAAATCTAGTTTGTCTGATGTAAGTATGGCTACTCCAGCTTTCTTTTGACTTCCAGTAACATGATAAATGGTTCTCCATCTGCTCGCTTTCAATATGAAGGTGTCCTCAGGTTTAAAATGAGCTTGTTATAGACAGCAAATAGATGGGTCTTGTTTTTTATCCATTCTGATACCCTGTGTCCTTTGATTGGAGCATTTATTCTAAGGGACTAAGCCAAGAACACTAATGACAACTCCAATCTTTAACTACACCTGTAAAGTGCAAATTGAATCAGGTCATATTTGAAGTTTTTGTTCCTGCAAAGCCCCATGGGATGTTTTGATGGGCTCCAGACAAAGTCAGTATGTATTAGAGCTGGCATGCTGGGCAGGCCCAAGGACTTCCAACATATCTTTGCATTCTCATATAACTTTGTAAGGATTACCTTATTCTTCTTTAACATGGATAACATCCTCATCAGAATTCTGTAAGAAAACATATGGTCTTTTAGGTTGGCTCTTGAAACTCAGGACTGTGAAGAACTGGTCCCAGCTTAATTTCACCTGTTTTTTACTTTGAATCAATCACTGATATAAACAGTTAGTTGACATTTCATGTCTCTGACTCTTGACTGAAGATACATGTGTTCTTAAGTGAAAATTCACTGCAGACTTATACCACAGACACTTCTATTTTGGCATCTCTATTGCCACCTCCTGGAGTTAGGAAGCTCTCCCTCAGCTAGGTAACTGGTTGAACATAACAGCCAGAGGGAAAAATTGTTCTAGTGGCATAGGAGGCTATTTACATAAAGTATGGATCCGGAAGTGGCCCATTCTATTATAGGTAAATCAGAACCCTCCCTTCCCATCTGAGTGGATAGAAACATTTTTGGACTATAGTTACCTTTATAACCTCAGCTATAAAGCTCATACTGAAAGGCTATTGCCTATTATGCAACTAGACTTGAGCTATGTAGCTAGGTTCAGTCTCTAAGGCTCTGTCATACTGGGAAGGCTGATGAGGCAAATGATTGGTGAGGAAACAAAGAGCAGTCCAGGTAGTTAAGGATTAAGTCATACATCATTTCCAGAGTTTAGATGAATGCTATGGCTCAAGAAGAAAGGCAGNAAAGGTAGATTAAGTAAGGAAATGAGAATGAGGAGATAGAGGTTATGGGCAAATACTGAACAATGAATATTACTTCCCCCTCATTGTTAGACTTTAGGGTGAGCTCTGAGTAAGTCTGAACAAAAGTGGGCCAGTCAGAAAACTGGAATTCCCTGATGTTTCTGTACTCCTTCTTTACCCTGGTTGATTCTATTCTCAGCCACCATGGGCTGTATGATCTCCAGTCCCTTGCCCTTAGGCTTAAGAGACTTTGGGCAGACCAAATGGAGTATTCATGTGCAAGGTTGATGAAATAAATCAAGTAGGGAAAAATTTCACTTTGGTGTGGTCATTGTGTCAACTTTTATTATTTCAGTTCAGCATGGCTGCATATATAAATCTCCTTTAAGGAACCAGAAAAGGGATATGTGAAACAATATTTTAAAGAGACATGGTCACTTGCTTCTAATAATAATTACTACTTGCAAGCCTGGAAGTGCTTAAGATGTTCACATTTTTTTTGAATGATTGACTGGTTCCCTTATTTATACATATAAGAAAAAAAAGCAAGTAGGGAGAGGAAATTGTCTGTTGCTGCAGAAACATGAAAGTCACATTTTTGGCACTCTTCCCTGGTTGATGTCATTTTGGGGAATGTGCTAAAGGCCATGATTTTCCAGAGGGAAATTTTTTTTTCCATAGCGGGCTGCTTGTGGACACTTATTGCCCATTCTAAAGTCAGGCCAAACCCATACTAAGCCTTCTTCTGCCTTGTTTGGCAGTATCAGGTCAAGTTCACCTGACGCAGGAGTCCAAAATTTTTTCTCGTCACTGTGTCCAGCCATTCCATGAACCCTCTTATACTTTATGAATCTTCTCTTTAGGGGCTTCTCAGCTGCCTGACCTTTGCACAGGTTACGGGATGATTGGTTTTGCCCTGTGTGTGGAAGCACTAAAGTTTCCCAGGAATATGTGTGTATAGGGGCCATCTCCGAGCTGACTCCTGAGGTACCACAATGCAGTGTAGGTAGAGGCTTGGATCCAGCTGTTCTCATTCTTTCTTACCTCTTAAATTGTCCCAAAGCAAAAGGGATATAGACCCTACTGCCACCTGATAGTAGTCCTATCCTTGTCCCCAATTACCTTGCCCAGCTTGGTCTTCATGCTCCTATATGAGGCTGCTTTAGAGACATTTAAAAAGCCACTTGTCATGGTTTAGAGGACTTTACTTGGGTCCATCTAACATAAAAGAAAGAGATCTTTGCATTATGAAATTGGCCAGTAGTTTAGTGTGGTTCACACAAAGTCAGGTCTGGGTTGTCACTATTTTCCCCACCCTCTCACACACAGGCAGGCCCTTGAACTTCAGGATCATTATCACTTCCACATCTTTGTTCTCCCTTAATGAACACCTGTTTCACCATGTGCCTTGCACAAAACTACTCTCATCGCTGGGTTACTATTGTACCCTCATCTGGTTAAGGCCTCTGTTTAGCTTTTAAATCTTCTAATACTTGACTCTAGTTTTGATTTCCTATTCCCCAACATTTTCATTTTTTGCTATGTTTATAATGATATCATTAATTTCATAATTGAAAGGACAAGTTAGAAAAATTAGTGCTTTAATGGAGGCATTTATACAAAGCATAGTGACCCAAAAGAAGCAGTGATTAGTTCTGCTTTGGGGAGTCAGAGAAGGAATTGCAGATGAGATGATACTTCAATCTGGGTTTCTAAGGTTCAGAATGAGTTCACCAGGAAAACATGCGAGAAGGAGAAGACATCTCCAGGTGTTTTATTGTCCTCATATCCTGCTATAAGTTTCCTTGGGAACAACCACATCAGGAACTCAAATTCAGATAAAGAAGCTCAGTTCAGAATCATATCGCACAGAGTATCAACATTAGGGAATAGATCCTTAGAGAATGTCTACTTCAAGTCATTTATTTTGCTGATGAAAATCTGAAATCCTAAAAGGTGAAGGAACGTAACCAAGGCCACACAACTAGTTAGTGGCAGAAGTAGAACTAGAGGTAGAAGGACTGTTCCATTCTTATTCCAGGGCTAATTCCATGTTGCTTTGTGTCCTTATCATGATCTTTTCCTGTGAGAGCCCCCTCAACCACCCTTTGCTCACAGATATCACAGATAGTTCCTTTTCAAGTCTGGGCAGCAATGTTTGTTGCTACTAGGTTCCTATGTGACAATAGAAAAATTACATTTCTTCTCTGGGCCTTAGTTTCTTGTTTTCCCATCTAAAAATGAGTGAGGGTTAATTGATAGGTTTCTATATCTAAACCTTATTGAAAGGGGCATACAGCTAGTAGTTTGTACAGGAGATTCACTTTTTTGTATATTTGCTGGAGTGGAGTACAAAAATCTGGATGGGGCTGACTGAAAGTCGTAAAAACATGCAGTGGGGACTGAGATCCTGAAGGATTCCTATAGGCTTGGAAGAAGATATATTACTACATGTATAGTCCTCTTATTTTTAATATGATATACTGAGGCCCAAGCTTGGGATAATGTGAGTTCTCATAGACAGTAAGTAGTGGGCCTCAATCCCAGGTCTTCTGATTCAAAGTCCAGTACTTTCTAACATCCATACTGCCATATTGAGCTGGTTATATCCTGTACAGGGCAGTTCTAAAAAGATTAAGAACTCAGGAGCCTGTTACAAATAGAGTTCTGTCACATTGTGGGCCAGAGTATTTGTAGCTGACCATTATGAAGGGAAGAAGTTCAGAGCTTTGAGAGCAGGGTAAGGTACAATTGCCTCCTCAGACCGCTTTTGGAATTTTGGAGATTTCCTTGAGCCTGAACCTTAAGATGTAGGGGGGTTCAGTGTCTGGTTATCCCCATTTTCTTCCTTTCTTTTTAAAAAATTTTTTTGATGTTTATTTATTTTTGAGAGAGAGACAGAGAGACAGAGTACAGCAAGGGAGGTGTAGAGGGAGAGGGAGACACAGAATCTGAAGCAGGCTCCAGGCTCTGAGCTGGCAGCACAGAGCCTGATGTGCGGTTTGAACTCATGGACCACAAGATCATGACCTGAGCCAAAGTTGGAGGCTTAACCGAATGAGACACCCAGATGGCTTTCTTCCTTTCTAATTGCTTCTTGTTCATACTGTCTCTTACCTCCATATGACTAGTCTACCTTCTTCCAGTCATTAAACAAAGATGAAACTTATGGGTTACCTTTCCTCCATTTTCCCACTACCCCTCATAGTAACTTTCAAAGAAGCAGAACATCTCACAAACCACTTTTGAGTTTGTATTTACTTTTAATTTCATGTTGCTTGAGATTAACTGTTATTGTGTTCTCCAAGAATGCACTGGTGGAGAAAAAGGAGATAGTTAAAGTCCAGCTTCCTCTTTGGAAAAGAACTTGGCTTTGACGATATGGGCAGTGTCTCACTCATCACTATACTTTCTAACACCTTTTGTTCTTTGGGTTGGTTCAAGTGGTCTTTCAGTCACTGGTGCTTATTCCCTGTGGGTGGGTGCTTATGCCCTCTCTTTGGAAGATGGGGGAGATTGGTTTGGCTCTGGACATGTTGAATTTGAGAGGTTTATTCTACATCTGAATGGAGATGTTGAATAGGCAATTGGATATTTAAGTCTGGAATTTAAAAAACAGTTTTGGCTAGAGATATAATTTTAGAGTTGTCAGCAAACAGATACCATTTTAAGGCATCAGAACTAATGAAACAAATTAGGGACTAAGTGCATAGAGAAAAGAGGTTCCATGCAAGTTCTCAAGCCACATTTTATCAATGAACTGGGAAGCTGTGGAAATTCATCTCCTGGGAGGAAGAAGTTGTGTTTTTTTCCCCAGATTGCTATTATTGGATTTGTAAGTGTGGTGCAATAGAAAAAGTGAGGCCACTAGTTCATTGTATGCCTTGGGTAAGTCATCCACATCTTCTGGATCTTAGTTTTCTCACCTGTATAATTAGAGGGTTGGATGAGATGATGCGATATTCTAGAATGGGTTATCACTTCTATTAATGGAATCAGCAAAGTCCTGCGAATGTGTTTGTTGTCTGTTGGGGTGACAAACATGTAAATGCACTTTGTAAAGTGATAAATCATATGTAAATGATAATTGCCATGGTTATGGTTATGTTCTCTTTTATTTGTTGGATGTTGATGTATAAAGATTATTGTATAAAGGAGTCAAGCACACCTAGGTTTTTCTTCTGGCTCTGAGTTGCTATGTGAATATCTTCCTTTTAATGTGACCCTTTCCTTCTCTGGTTCTATTTTCAAATCTATAAAATGAGAGGCTTTGGTTTATGCCAGGGATTTTTAATATTTTTAAAAGCAGAGAATTTCATTTTAAATATGAATCAGTGTTTTTCTGGTTTAAAAAACAGGTTGAATGGGGGCTAGAGGCTCTAGTCACCTAAGAGGCATACCTTGCGCCCCTTCTAGGACCCCAGGACACCAAGGAATGCAGTTTGATCCTCGACTAACTGAGCTCTCAAGACCCTTTCAATCCTGACATTCTGTAGTTTGAGGGTTCCCTTGGTATCATATAAAGTTCAGAGGTCAGCAAAGTTTTTCTGTAAAGGGCCAGATTGTAAGTATTTTAGGCTTTGTGGGCCACTATATTCTCTGCTTCTCTTCCTCCTTTTTCTTTCTTGTCCTTCCTTCTTCCTTCCTCTTTCCCCTACCTTCCTTCCTCCTCCTCCTCCTTATTCAAACCTATTTAAAATGTAAAAATCATTCTTAGCTTGTTTGACACTACAAAAACAGGTCACAGACAAAATTCAACATGTGGGCAATAGGTTGTTGAAACCTGGACAATCTATGATGTGACCCCAGCAATGCTCCCCTGCATACAGTGTAGATCATCTTCCATCCCCAATAGGACCTCTGTACAGCCTGTAATTTCCAAACTACTCTTGGCTGGGCCTAAGGAAGGTGGGAGAAGGTACAAGTCACAGGTGGAGACTGAGCCTTAGACCCATTTGGAACACTGCTTGAAACAAACCAGATCACACCCCTACAGTCCTCTTGGCTGAGCTGGGACATTCCATGTACACCCAGCATCAGAGAAGGCACAGCTAGTAATAGGGGACCAATGTATCTCTGGACCAAAAAGTGTGGCTATTTGTTGCAGACACAGCTGGGAGGGGATGGGGATAAAGGGGATCATCCAACATCAGAGTCCAGGCAGAGAGGAGGAGAGGCCTAATTGGGATCAGATCTGTCTCTGCAGAGCAATAACACTGCCACCTGATTGTGAGCATCTTAGCTTTGCAGAAACCAAAGGGGCAGACAACATTTAATTCATCTTCACTGCACCCTTGGGAAGGAGAAAAGAAGGGGAGGAGGATTAACTGTTGTGGTAGAGAAAGAGCTATGACTTAGGAATGAGGAGCCACAGCTTGGTCACTGACTTGCGAGGTAAACTTGGACAAGTCTCTTCTGTTCTCATTTGTAAAGTGGTAACGTTGGTTATCCCCAGACCAGAGCAAGAGTGTCACCTGGGGATTTTTTTAAATTCGATTTAAAAAATTTTTAATGTTTACTTATTTTTGAGAGACAGAGCATGAGCAGGGGAGGGGCAGAGAGAGAGGGAGACACAGAATCCAAAGCAGGCTCCAGGCTCCCAGATGTCAGCACAGACCCTGACATGGGGCTCAAACTCACAAACTGTGAGATCATGACCTGAGCCAAAGTCGTCCGCTTAACTGACTGAGCCACCCAGGCAACCCTAAAATGCCATTTTTGTTATTTTATTATTTATTTTTTAATAGTTTATTATCAAGTTGGCTTCCATATAACACCCAGTGCTCATCCCCACAAGTGCCCTCCTCCATGCCCATCATCCCCCTTCCCCTTCCCCTCACACCCATCAGCCCTCAGTTTGTTCTCAGCATACAAGAGTCTCTCATGGTTTGCCTCCTTCCCTCTCCCACACTATCTTCCCCCTTCTTCTCCCCCATGATCCTTCGTTAAGTTCCCCCTAAAATTCCATTTTTAAAGCTTCATCTCAAACCTAGTGAATCAGGCACTCTGGAACTGGGGCCCAGAATGTTTTAACAAGACTTCCAGGCAAGGAGAATCATTAGACTAGAAAAAGCTAGTCTTTCCAGCTTTGATTTTCTGATTGCATGAGATAATGGATGTAAAAATACATTCTAAACTGTGCCTTACACATTTTAGAGATGATAATAATGATAGTGACAATGATGACGATAATGGTGATACTCCTGTTGATTTTAAGCCATATTCTGGCAGCCAGGTTGGTTACCTAAGTCAAGAACTTGTTACTCCACTCCCATGGAGTTTCTCCCAGGGCCTGTAAGACAGAGATATGCCCTCAGGAGCTTATATCTATGTGAGTAGGTAAGTTAGGTAAGGCAAGCTATTCCAGACAGTTGGTTGACAGAGAAAAAAAAATCACAGGACAACTATTTTGAAGATCCAGAGAAGAGGTACAGCTAGTATTAAAGATTGGTGTGTGTGTGTGTGTGTGTCTGTGTGTGTGTGTGTGTGTCTGTGTGTGTCTGTGTGTGTATGAGAGAGAGAGAGAGAGAGAGAGAGAGAGAATGTTCAGGTGTGGGCTGAGGGGTTGTGGAATTGAAAAGAACTCTTAGTATTAGAAGTAGTAAGGTCTTGAAGGGTGGAGAGTATTTAAACACTTTCCAGGAAGATCAGAGGACATTATAAGGCATGAATGTGAAGGCAAGGCACAAAGGAAAAAAGACATGACTTCAGCTTGTTATAGCATTAAGATTAGAAATATCCCTATATTTATCCAGAGTTGTGGATGATCTCCTGGGTGTTGGCTGTAACATGAGTCATATCCTTCCCATTCTGGAAAATATATTGGGAAAAGAAGTGAATATGGAATGCCTAAACTCTTTTCTAGAATATAAAAATTAAGTCATTCACAAACATTTATACTTTTAGTGACAAATTTATTTTAACACACTTTCAAGTGATCTTAATATCCCATACATTCTGGTTGAATAAATGACTTCTACAAGTCACCCAGAAAGTTAATGGGACTGGAACCCAGTTCTCCGGACTTCTAGTCTGGTGCATTTCCTTTGCAATCTGTATTTGCTCAGAGGTTTTTGGAATGCAGAAGTTTGACAAAATAAAGTTTAAAAGGCATGTGTTAGAGGTACAGCTGGAAGGAGGCTAGGGAACAAATGTAAAGAACTTGGAATGCCAGGCTGAAACTTTTGAATTTCTCCTGTAGGTAATGAGACACTTCTAAAGGTTCTGGAGCTATGGTATGGCATCACCTGTAATTTAGGAAGGTTACTCAAATGGTTTAGTGCAGCACTACCTGGTGGATTGGAGTGGGAGAGTACTTGGAGGGAGCAAGACAGCTAAGACGTAGCTCCAAATGTAGGCTAGGAATGCCATAGACCTGTCCCCCTTCCATACCATAAATACATTTGTATTTTTAACAAAAGGAACAATATAAGTGAAAAACAGGTTTTATCCTGGGATTTCAGCCACTAGTGATAGGGATATTTGGGAGCTGGAGTCTTCCTGGCCCTGGAAAATCAAACTGGAGATCTCTTTCCTGGACTGCACTCAGACTAGCCCTTGCTAAAGCTCAGTGCTGCTCTCTGGTTTCATTTTGCACTCAGATACCTATGTATTATGAGCCGGGGCCCAGAGATTAGGGGATATTTCGTTTTTGCTTTCATTCTTTTCACAAAGTCCCAGGCTCAGGGAAGTTACTTATCTACATCACCATGCCAGTTGCATCACCCAATCTCTTCCAGAAACTCTAGCTACAAGCTTCATAGTTTACAACTTCTGAAATTCATTCTTACCCATTATCTCATTTCATTCTCATTAGACCCTTGTGAGGTAGGCAGGCTTATTACAGTTTAATGGGATGAAAGTGAAGATCAGAGTGGGGAAAGTAACTTGTTATTCAGCCAGAGAGTGGTAAAGCTTACTTATTCTGCCTTCTAGGCAATATTCCATGATTTCATTTGCATTGTTGGGGTTGTGATGATCATTTTTATAAGTGTACTGAAAAGTCCTCTCAGATCTCAAACAAAGCTGGGGCAAAGAAGGAAACAGAAGATCAGGAAACTAAATTTCTCTTCATTTCTAGTCCAACGTCCCTCCTTCAACAACATACTGCCTCCCTTGAATGTACTGACAGATTTCAGTCGGAAAAATCCTTGGCTCTGCCTGCTGATAACCTTGTATCCTCTGTCTGTCTGATGCCAGTGATACTCTGCATGAGAATATGTCACCTTTGCTTGCAGCCTGTCATGTTTCCTTTTTTGCCATTTTCTCTCTTCATTTTGGCAGCTGGAACAAAGATGCAACCTAGGAACTTCCCTTCCATGGGTTATCCCAGATGGTGAGGGTCACAACTCCAGATCTTCCTTGGATAGTACAAAAAGCTAATCATTGAGAGACCAGGTCACCACTACACAAAGTCAGCCTTTAAAATATAGATGACACAGAGTCTTTAGCTGAAACTGCTTTGGCCAGACCTTTCCAGGACTCTGACTGGGTTTTCAGTGTGAGCCAAAGGCAACACCAACTTGAGTAGCATTAGCCCAGCTTTCAGAGTTCATACAATGTCATGCTGTCTAGATTTTCACCATGAATGTTCCCAAGACTCAAACGCAAAGGGAATTGGGTTGATTTCAACTGGAAAATATTCCTGCCATCTCAATGTTCTCTGGAATAACCTGCTTGCAGCTGTCATGGGGCGGCCCCCTCCCTGTAATGCGTGGCTTTTCCAAGGCTCAAGCTCCAGGGATCTGGAGGTGGAGAGAAGGAGGGGACCAGGATTATGTACCCCCCCCCCAAGCCTGGCTACTGCTTGCATTTTTCAGGCCTGAAATTGGGTCTCTGGGGTTAGAGTTGGGGGTGAGGTAGAGGGGTTCATGGAACAGGCCCCTGCTGGGTGTATCCCTGCTTGCAGCTGGTTGCATTTCTTTGACTTACTTCCAACAGGAAAAATTCATCTCCTCATGAAGAAGCATATTCTCCTGGACAGAGAATCTAGTTGGCTGGGAGGCAGGAGACCTGAGTTTATGTCCTGGCTTTGTCTTCAACTTGCATTGTGGCTTTAAGCAAGTCAGTAATCATCTCTCTGTGTCTCAGTTTCTTCCATTTAAAATGAAGCTACTAATACCTACTGCTCACATATATGAAGTAAGAACAAGATGTGGGGGAGATTGACGAATGTGTAGGGGAAATGAAGGGATGCTAGGACTTTATTATTATTTCTTCATACGAAGGGAACTAAATTAATTGATCTTATTTCCTTTCTCCTTGTCCTATGATGTTGGTAAAATGACAGAGTATGGGAAGGTCTCCAAGGATTTAGGTAGTCATAAGGCAAAGGGAAAAGTGTTGGTATAAGCAGTAGCATAACCTGATATGCAAGTGGGTATACCCTAAAATCTTCTCAAGGAGATGTTGACAGCCAGCTAAAAGCAAAGTCTTATGATAATGGGAAATAAGATGTTGGGATTAGGGGTGACACATAAGGTGTCAGGAAAAAGGAGAAGGCGAAAGCAAAATTTTATTGCCTCTTACCAATATGTGCTGGACTCGTGCTAACCCTATCCAGAAACTGCCTTGATTGGCTGACTGGATTGTCAGAGCTTTGGTCTAGCTTTGGCATCTCCAAGGCTCTTTTCCCCTTAGCATCAGGGTGTTGCTTGGGCTGCATACCTGGAAGGGGATGTCAGAGAGTACAGAGAACAAAGAGCTTCTGCCCTCACATCAGAGGCCACTTTGGTCTTACCTCTGGTCTGGCACTCCTATTTCTGACCTAGTGGCCTCTTGAGATCCAGACATATGATGTCCAGTATGGTAACCACTAGCCAGATGAGCAGCTCTATATTGCTCATTAGAGGGCCTGGATAACAATATAGATGCTTTGGCAGCAGTCCAGCAATACTGTGAGACCTGAGGGCTCATATCCTGAAAGTCGAGTAAGATGCTTTTTTTTCTTTTTTCTTTTACAAGGGATCTTGTATGGAGCATTTTAAACAAAACAAAACAAAAAAAGTAAAGAAAACATGGGAAAGTAATTGAACTAGGAATTTTATTACCTTTTGATCATATACTTGCATTTGCAGTGAGCTTAAACCCATAAGTTATCCTCAGGCCTCCTGTTTCACAGCCCTTTGTAGGCTGGAAAGAGTATTCACAACCATTATTTCATTTGAGTTTCCCTAATAAGGTGGAGGCAAGTACATCAGGAGTTGTTATATTCATTTGATATACAAAAAAGCTGAACCTTAGTAGAGTGAACTGATGGCCAAGTCCCTATAGTTATTAAATGATGGTGTCAGGCTAAGAATGGAAAAACCTTGGGTAACATCCTTGATTTTCTATTTCTAGTAAACCGCCAAGTCTGGATGATTTTCTTCTTTACGTCATACTTGATCAGTCTATTTCTTTTCATTGTCATTGTCACCACTGTAGCCCAAGCCCTCCAGTCCATTTTCCAGATAGCAGTCAGAGTGGTCTTTCTAATATGTTAAACTGGTCATGATATTCTCCTGTATAAACCATTTCTATTTGCTCTTAGGGGAAAGAACAAGTACTTGAATCTGACCTCCTCTAAGAACCTTCCCATCACCTCTCTCCATATTCAGCAATGGATTAATTGCCTCTTCTCTGAACTCCCATGGCACCCCAGGCTTCTTGTTAATATAGCTGTTATTATGCTGTACTATAATCATCTGTTTACTTGTCTGTCTCTTTTGGTAGAATGTAAGTGCCAAGTAAGATCAAGAACTATACCAATTTTAACTCTTCACCATGTCGCACAGGGCATGGCACATAACGGATGCTTACAGATATTTTTTGATTACTTGAATGAATAACTGGAAAACTGAATGATGAATCTCAGGTAATCAGCCCTGCAATCCAGTGTTTTCTTTTTTCTACTTGGAAGCAACATATTTTAATACAAAGATGGTCATTTAAGTTCAGACCACCATATTCTTTTTAAGTTTATTTATTTATTTTGTGTGAGAGAAAGCACAAGCGGGGGAAGGGCAGAGAGAAGGAAAGACAGAATCCCAAGTAGGCTCCAAGTCATTAGCTCAGAGCCTGATGCAGTTCTCAGACTCACGAACCATGAGATCATGACCTGAGCTGAGATCAAGAGTCGGATGCTTAACTGACTGAGACGCCCAGGTGCCCAGGTGCCCTCAGGCCACCATTTTCAGTGAATATTAAAGACATTTTTACTAGTCATAGTACCTTAATATTAGAGGAAGGGGCTTGGCATCTGCTGTGTACCAAACACACTGCTAAATGATCTACACTCAATGCATTCTTTCATTCATTTGTCAGTTGGAAGGAGGGATAGACAAACATCATAAATAAGTAAAACATATAGTACATTAGATGGTATTAAATGCTAAAACATGGATAAAGGATGGCTATGAGGGTTATAATTTCAGATACAGTTTGAGAATCAGAGTGACGTGATAACAGCAGGAAAAACTGAGGGGATAAAGGATAAGGGAGAGGCAGAAAAAACTCCAGGATTTTGAGCCTGGCACATAGTGATTCATATAGAAATGTAGAGTAACTTGCTGTCTCAGATGAGGTTTCCCAACATGGAAACATTTATTAAAAAGTATCCAAGTTGAAATATGATGGGAGAGGGGCGCCTGGGTGGCTCAGTCGTTTAAGCGTCCGACTTCGGCTCAGGTCATGATCTCATGGTTCGTGGGTTCGAGCCCCGTGTCGGGCTCTGTGCTGACAGCTAGCTCAGAGCCTGGAGCTTGTTTCAGATTCTGTGTCTCCCTCTCTCTCTGGCCCTCCCCTGCTCACACTGTCTCTCTCTCTCTCTCAGAAATAAATAAAACATTTTAAAATTTTTTTAAAAAAAGAAATATGATGGGAGAGTCTAAATGATGTCTTTGAATTGTGGGTACATCTAGGGCTCCTAGGTGCAAATGATGATCATTTGAGAAAAGTTAATGTGCAAACCTAGATGAAACAAGGCAGCTGATTATGGCAGAATGGTCATAGGACAGAGACTTAGGAAACTTATTTTTAGCCTGCCTCTGCTGTGAACTCAGTCTGTGACTGGACATTTTCCCTCTCTCTGGGCCCCAGTACATTCATGAATGAGGATACTTGGTTGGATAGAAGAGTGGCTTTTAAACTCTTCTTTATGGTGCCCCATATGTGTTGAGAACCCTGTCAGGGCCTATTGAAGTGGAGATGGAGGTGATAAAAACAGCCAGGACTATTGGTCATCCTTCTGCTTTAACGGAGTCAATTGCTAGACTAGATGGTATCTGAGGTACTTGCTAGATCAGGTACTCTGTAACTCTGCTCGCTTGGCAATGGCACTGGAAACCTTTACTCACCTCTTCTTACAGCTCATTCAAGAATTTGTGGAGGTTTCCTGAGTAATATGGGTATTACAAGGATGAGGAAGGAGCAAAGAGATAGGGCTGTATCCTATGGCATTCACAGTTTTCTCTTGGTGATTACACAGAACAAGAAGAAAGAATCATCGGGTGTGGGGAGAAGCTCCTCCGAGAGGAGCTTCTGTGGTACTGGTTATCAAACACTGGGCCTTTCCAACTGGGCCAACCTTGATTGTTGATAATATTTTCCGCTAGTGCAGCCTTGGCCCTCAGACTCAAATGCTGTAGAACGGCTGGGGTTTAGTTAATAAGACAGGGCTGCCCTACCCATGGGAAAAGGGCAACTCAGAAAGACATCTTTTGAGTTGGTGGTCAGTTTCTTATTGAAATTTGAGTATTCATGGCTGCATGAAATTACAGTTACCAGTCCCTTTTCTTTGGTTGCTCAAGAGAAGTAGGGTCAGTTCAAAGAGCAGGGGTAATAATTCCTTACCTCTGTGGGCTAGATCTTGTTTTACATAATTCTCTTCATTTGAGGTTCTCAGTTGAGTTTTACATAAATCCTGTGGGACTTGATCCCACCTTTTCATCTTTTAAGACCCAACTTGAGCTTTACCTCCTCTATAGTAATTCCATTCTCACACTGTCTCTCCACTGCTCATCAACCATAGTATTTAAACTCTATATTCATGTGTAATCATTTTATTATTCTTGTTTAAGTCTCTGATTGTTTGATGTGTAGATGTTTATGTTCCCTGAACAAGCCATTATCATTCATAACAAAGCCTTCTGACTTTTCCCTGTTTGAACTTTTACTACCCTCCCTATAATCTACTTTCAACATAGAAGCTAGAGTGTTCCTTTCTTTAAAAATATTTTTTAAACATTTATTCATTTTTGAGAGACAGAGTGTGAATGGGGGAGGAGCAGAGAGAGAGGGAGACACAGAATCTGAAGCAGGCTCTAGGCTGTGAGCTGTCAGCACACAGCCTGAAGTGGAGCTCGAACTCACAAACTGTGAGATCATGACCTGCTGAAGTCAAATGCTTAACCGACTGAGCCACCCAGGTGCCCCTAGAGTGTTCCTTTCAAGATACATGTCAGATTATAACATTTCCCATGATCAAAATCTTCCCAGTCTCACTCAGAGTAAAATCCAAAGTCTTAACAATGGCCTACAAGGTCCTTCTGTGCCCTTCATACTGCCTGTCACCTCTGACTTCCTCTCTTTGGAAGGAAGAGATTTGGAAGGAATTCCCCCTTTGTTTACTCTGCTTCAGCCACATGAGCTTCATTGTGTTTTCTTTCATGCATTCAGTGCATTCTTTCTCAGAGATTATGTCTTTTCTGTTTCCTATGCCTGGAATTATCTTCCCCCAGATATATGACTGGATCCTTCACTTCTTTCATGTGTCTAACCAACTGTTACTTTATAAAAGAGGACTTTCTTCATTATCTTATGTGATGTATTAATGATACACCTTTGCACTCTCCTTCTTGTTCTGCTTTATTTTTTATTGCATTAATTGCCATATTATGATTTTGCTTGCTTGATAATAATGTATCTCTCAGCACTAAAATATTAGTTGCTTGAGAACAAGTATTTCATTCTGTCTAATGCTATATTTCTAGTTTGTAGAACAGTGCTTGGCACATAGTAGGTACTCTTTTTAAATTCTATTGGATGAAGAAATAAAACCATAAAAATCCTAAGGGCAGACACTTTTCAATTCTCCCATTGATGTTCCTCATTGTAGACACACTTGTCTTAATAAAACAATGGAAGTTAGAGCAGAAAATACATTTAGAGATCTGCTTGTCTATCTCCCTCACTTAATAGATGGTAAGACTGAGGGGAAGAATATTGCTTAGAGCCATACACTAAATTGTTGACAGAGTCAGAAGAGTTCAAGTCATCTAAGCCTAGATCCACAACTTTTCCTACTATACATGCTAGATACACCAATTGGTTTATTTTCCAACTACAGGGCAAAGGTAAGGCATTAGCAGTCTGGAGAAGTAAGCTCCGGGAAGATTAATGTGGAAATAGAAGAATTTGGCTTTTACATGAATAGGAGTTTCCCAAACATTTTCCTCTCTGGTTTTGGAGGGCAATAACAACTGGGCCAAGTATTACATAAATACCTGACCTATTAAACCAAAAGTAACAGTCAATCGATAAATCAAGTAGCAAGCCTTTTCTTAATGCCTAACATGTGCCTAGACCTGTGCTGGATGCTTAAAAGATATGAAAGTGTTCAACATTGATACCTACTTTCTAGGAGCAGTCTAGAAGTGAAGGAAAGACTCATCTGTCTGAGACAAGCAGATGTCAAATTGTGACACATGACAATAAGAACTTTTGAGAATAGCAGGACATTCCTGAAGGCTAAAGTAGTTCAAGAAGGCATTATGGAAGAAAGGAGACATATTTGCACCTATTTCATGCTACATTCCTGTCAGTGCTTTGTCTTCCTTCATATAGAAGTGTTCACTTGCATCCATGGACCTGACCCTATCTCTATGCTCTTCAGGGAAGGATGATGTGTTTGATGGAGCTACCAGACCTCATGCTTCCTCCTTTTCTCACTCCTCCCAAATAGGATTTGCTTTAGTTTAGTACATGTTTACTGAGTGCCTTGTGGGTACCAGGTACAGAGCCAAGGGCTTGGAATAAAAATATAAATATGCTATGGTAATTTACCTGTAGTAGGTCAAAGTCTAATAGGTCAGATACATATACACAGAGGTTTACAAAATAATTCAATATTGAAAAAAATATTTATATTCTCCTTCATTTATTATTTTTAATCTTTCATGGTTATTTATTTATTTTGAGAGAAAGAGAGGTGCAAATGGTGGAGAAGCAGTGAAAGAAGGAGAGAGAGAACCCCAAGGAGTCTCAGTGCTGTCAGCACAAAGCCTGACACAG
>NW_027529516.1:0-10868 GCF_008692635.1 Crocuta crocuta | reverse complement strand
CATGGTTCGTGGGTTCGAGCACCGTGTCGGGCTCTGTGCTGACAGCTAGCTCAGAGCCTGGAGCTTGTTTCAGATTCTGTGTCTCCCTCTCTCTCTGGCCCTCCCCTGCTCACACTGTCTCTCTCTCTCTCTCAGAAATAAATAAAACATTTTAAAATTTTTTTAAAAAAAGAAATATGATGGGAGAGTCTAAATGATGTCTTTGAATTGTGGGTACATCTAGGGCTCCTAGGTGCAAATGATGATCATTTGAGAAAAGTTAATGTGCAAACCTAGATGAAACAAGGCAGCTGATTATGGCAGAATGGTCATAGGACAGAGACTTAGGAAACTTATTTTTAGCCTGCCTCTGCTGTGAACTCAGTCTGTGACTGGACATTTTCCCTCTCTCTGGGCCCCAGTACATTCATGAATGAGGATACTTGGTTGGATAGAAGAGTGGCTTTTAAACTCTTCTTTATGGTGCCCCATATGTGTTGAGAACCCTGTCAGGGCCTATTGAAGTGGAGATGGAGGTGATAAAAACAGCCAGGACTATTGGTCATCCTTCTGCTTTAACGGAGTCAATTGCTAGACTAGATGGTATCTGAGGTACTTGCTAGATCAGGTACTCTGTAACTCTGCTCGCTTGGCAATGGCACTGGAAACCTTTACTCACCTCTTCTTACAGCTCATTCAAGAATTTGTGGAGGTTTCCTGAGTAATATGGGTATTACAAGGATGAGGAAGGAGCAAAGAGATAGGGCTGTATCCTATGGCATTCACAGTTTTCTCTTGGTGATTACACAGAACAAGAAGAAAGAATCATCGGGTGTGGGGAGAAGCTCCTCCGAGAGGAGCTTCTGTGGTACTGGTTATCAAACACTGGGCCTTTCCAACTGGGCCAACCTTGATTGTTGATAATATTTTCCGCTAGTGCAGCCTTGGCCCTCAGACTCAAATGCTGTAGAACGGCTGGGGTTTAGTTAATAAGACAGGGCTGCCCTACCCATGGGAAAAGGGCAACTCAGAAAGACATCTTTTGAGTTGGTGGTCAGTTTCTTATTGAAATTTGAGTATTCATGGCTGCATGAAATTACAGTTACCAGTCCCTTTTCTTTGGTTGCTCAAGAGAAGTAGGGTCAGTTCAAAGAGCAGGGGTAATAATTCCTTACCTCTGTGGGCTAGATCTTGTTTTACATAATTCTCTTCATTTGAGGTTCTCAGTTGAGTTTTACATAAATCCTGTGGGACTTGATCCCACCTTTTCATCTTTTAAGACCCAACTTGAGCTTTACCTCCTCTATAGTAATTCCATTCTCACACTGTCTCTCCACTGCTCATCAACCATAGTATTTAAACTCTATATTCATGTGTAATCATTTTATTATTCTTGTTTAAGTCTCTGATTGTTTGATGTGTAGATGTTTATGTTCCCTGAACAAGCCATTATCATTCATAACAAAGCCTTCTGACTTTTCCCTGTTTGAACTTTTACTACCCTCCCTATAATCTACTTTCAACATAGAAGCTAGAGTGTTCCTTTCTTTAAAAATATTTTTTAAACATTTATTCATTTTTGAGAGACAGAGTGTGAATGGGGGAGGAGCAGAGAGAGAGGGAGACACAGAATCTGAAGCAGGCTCTAGGCTGTGAGCTGTCAGCACACAGCCTGAAGTGGAGCTCGAACTCACAAACTGTGAGATCATGACCTGCTGAAGTCAAATGCTTAACCGACTGAGCCACCCAGGTGCCCCTAGAGTGTTCCTTTCAAGATACATGTCAGATTATAACATTTCCCATGATCAAAATCTTCCCAGTCTCACTCAGAGTAAAATCCAAAGTCTTAACAATGGCCTACAAGGTCCTTCTGTGCCCTTCATACTGCCTGTCACCTCTGACTTCCTCTCTTTGGAAGGAAGAGATTTGGAAGGAATTCCCCCTTTGTTTACTCTGCTTCAGCCACATGAGCTTCATTGTGTTTTCTTTCATGCATTCAGTGCATTCTTTCTCAGAGATTATGTCTTTTCTGTTTCCTATGCCTGGAATTATCTTCCCCCAGATATATGACTGGATCCTTCACTTCTTTCATGTGTCTAACCAACTGTTACTTTATAAAAGAGGACTTTCTTCATTATCTTATGTGATGTATTAATGATACACCTTTGCACTCTCCTTCTTGTTCTGCTTTATTTTTTATTGCATTAATTGCCATATTATGATTTTGCTTGCTTGATAATAATGTATCTCTCAGCACTAAAATATTAGTTGCTTGAGAACAAGTATTTCATTCTGTCTAATGCTATATTTCTAGTTTGTAGAACAGTGCTTGGCACATAGTAGGTACTCTTTTTAAATTCTATTGGATGAAGAAATAAAACCATAAAAATCCTAAGGGCAGACACTTTTCAATTCTCCCATTGATGTTCCTCATTGTAGACACACTTGTCTTAATAAAACAATGGAAGTTAGAGCAGAAAATACATTTAGAGATCTGCTTGTCTATCTCCCTCACTTAATAGATGGTAAGACTGAGGGGAAGAATATTGCTTAGAGCCATACACTAAATTGTTGACAGAGTCAGAAGAGTTCAAGTCATCTAAGCCTAGATCCACAACTTTTCCTACTATACATGCTAGATACACCAATTGGTTTATTTTCCAACTACAGGGCAAAGGTAAGGCATTAGCAGTCTGGAGAAGTAAGCTCCGGGAAGATTAATGTGGAAATAGAAGAATTTGGCTTTTACATGAATAGGAGTTTCCCAAACATTTTCCTCTCTGGTTTTGGAGGGCAATAACAACTGGGCCAAGTATTACATAAATACCTGACCTATTAAACCAAAAGTAACAGTCAATCGATAAATCAAGTAGCAAGCCTTTTCTTAATGCCTAACATGTGCCTAGACCTGTGCTGGATGCTTAAAAGATATGAAAGTGTTCAACATTGATACCTACTTTCTAGGAGCAGTCTAGAAGTGAAGGAAAGACTCATCTGTCTGAGACAAGCAGATGTCAAATTGTGACACATGACAATAAGAACTTTTGAGAATAGCAGGACATTCCTGAAGGCTAAAGTAGTTCAAGAAGGCATTATGGAAGAAAGGAGACATATTTGCACCTATTTCATGCTACATTCCTGTCAGTGCTTTGTCTTCCTTCATATAGAAGTGTTCACTTGCATCCATGGACCTGACCCTATCTCTATGCTCTTCAGGGAAGGATGATGTGTTTGATGGAGCTACCAGACCTCATGCTTCCTCCTTTTCTCACTCCTCCCAAATAGGATTTGCTTTAGTTTAGTACATGTTTACTGAGTGCCTTGTGGGTACCAGGTACAGAGCCAAGGGCTTGGAATAAAAATATAAATATGCTATGGTAATTTACCTGTAGTAGGTCAAAGTCTAATAGGTCAGATACATATACACAGAGGTTTACAAAATAATTCAATATTGAAAAAAATATTTATATTCTCCTTCATTTATTATTTTTAATCTTTCATGGTTATTTATTTATTTTGAGAGAAAGAGAGGTGCAAATGGTGGAGAAGCAGTGAAAGAAGGAGAGAGAGAACCCCAAGGAGTCTCAGTGCTGTCAGCACAAAGCCTGACACAGGGCTCAAGCTGAAATTAAAAGTCAGATGCTTAACCGACTGAGCCAACCAGGTACCCCTATGTATAGTCTCCTTCATTAAAGAAAGGGGATTTAAATTGGCAAACATGGTAAGTTCTGCTTATGACCAAATGGCAATGAGAGCCCAGATGAGAGAAGAAATGATGTAAAAGCAAATCAGCCAAAGTTTCCCAGACTAGGTGGTATTTGAGTTGAACTCAGTCAATGATTAGGAGTTTTTTAGGGAATCGGGAATGGGAGGTGTGTGTAGGGGAATGCATTCTAGATAAATGGAAAATTACAAAGGTGGGAATTGCCTGGCTTGTTTAAGGAATGGCTAGTTGCTCTGTGTGTGTACAGCAGGTTTGGTAAGTGTCCAGAATGATCATCGCTACCATCTTCTCCCATGTCTGTGGCAGAAACTTTTAATCAGACATAATGTTCTTGCCCAGGAATCCTGTGTAAGGCTTAGAATCCTTCTGAACACAGGATTCCAAATGGTCACTTACAGTCAATTTGAATTGATTTATGAGATGAAACACATTTGCCATCCTTGGCTGACGACAATGCTTTTAAAGTTACAGATTTTCAGGAAACAGAATCTCATTGGGAATCTAAACTTTTAACAAGCTACTCCGCCATCTCTTCCCCGATGCCATAATTCTGATGTAATGAGTTATGGATCTGTTTTTAATAGCTACCACACTATATCATGTTACTGAATTTAGATTTTTCTCCTGCCATCAGAAATTTTAAATCAGAGAAGTGGTCTATTTTTCAGACACCCGTCTTTAGCAATACCATAGAATATAGACTGAAGGAAGGAAAACCTTGTAGCAAGGAGACTGCTTACTATGCAACTGTAATATTTCAGGCAAGAGATGATAAATGAATGCCTAGAAGGAGAGGATAAATTGGAGAGATAGTAACTAAGAGAAATAACAGAAAAATAGTAAGTGCCAGAAGCCAGGTGTTTTGGGGGAATATCAAAGAGGGAGAAATAATTCCCAGGTGAAGCAGGGAGGTGTTATATGGGGGAAAGATTCATAAAGATAGAAATTGAACCAGGCCTTGAAGGATAGTTAGCACTTGACATTGAGAAAGGAGTGGAATTAGGCCATGTCATATCTCTGTAGCACAAGAGGAAAGATCCAAAGGTAGAAAAATCACAAGCCTTGTATAAGGAGCAGTAAGTAGTTCAATTTGGCAGTCTTAGTTTGGCATTCAGAGTTGACATTTTCCCCATCATCATCCCTGTTCTTAGATGGCTTCTCTCACCATCCAACCCGCAAATGCTCAGGAAACATAAATTGGTGTTAATATTAACTAAACTGTGGTTGAATGTGGAAGGCTCCTCATCTGCAAGAAGATCATTCTAGTGCTGATTCTAAGAGCCAGATCTAAGTTGTTTCCACTGCCATTTGTCAGCTATGAACACCCTGAGGAAGAATGGCTAAGGAAGGATGAAAGTTGCTTATTATCTAGTGGTGAGTGGGGAAAATAGGCCTACAACCAAGAAAAGCTCTTCCAGGCATGTCAGCACACATAATGGCAATATCTGAAGCTCTCTGAAAGAATTCCCATCTATCCCTAGGCAAAAAGAATTATGAAAAATAACCTCTTTCAATTCAACTGAACTATATAATAACTTTTTTCACAAGATATTACATTCTCAAAGTGCTGCTTCAGACAAAGTATTTTCTCTTTACCATAACCTTGTTGTAATGGATGTTAATGACTGCTCTAATTGTGAGGGTAAGGAAACTAAGGTTCAGAGAGGTTACAGGACTTGAGCAATATAGGGATATAGGATATAAGGATATAGGGTTAATAACTGGCCATACCAGGCTCCAATTCATGTATTCTGTTGCCATCTCCAATTTCTAAACTTTTCAACTACACGAAGAAGTATGAAAGATCAAAATGGCACCAGTTTACATTCCCACCAACAGTGTAGGAGGGTGCCCATTTCTCCACATCCTCGCCAGCATCTAGAGTTCTATGATTTGTTCATTTTAGCCACTTNTGAAATATGGCCATTTGTAGCAACATGGATGGAACCTGAGGGTATTATGCTGAGTGAAACAAGTCAGGCAGAGAAGGACAGATACCATATGTTTGCACATATAGGTGGATTAGGAAGAACTTAGCGGAGGACCATGAGGGAGAAGTAGGGGGAAAATAGTTGGGGAGAGGGAGGGAGGCAAACCATAAGAGACTCTTGAATGCTAGAACAAGCTGTGTGCTGATGGGGGTAGGGGAAAGAGGAGGGTGATGGGCATGGGAGAGGGCACTTGTTGGGATGAGCATTGGCTGTTATATGGAAACCAACTTGACAATAAACTATTTAAGGAAAAAAAAATAAAGAGAGAGGGGAAAAATCTCCACATGATATCATCACCTAATGCACTGGTTATGTCATAACTATTAAATGTCAGGGCATATGTATATAGAAATAAATTAAGTAAGTAGAATATTGAATTAAATACTAGCTTTGAAGTTGAAAAAAAGTCTTCCTTTTCTTTCATTTAAAAAATGGTATCTTGTTATTAGTACATGGATATATGGTGTCTTCTCATGTCTGTAATGATCGTAATAATATTTTTAAAAGCTTAAGAAAACGAATAAATGAGGTAATGGATGGTAAAAAAAAAAGAGATCAAAATTGGCAACAAAACTAACTTACTAATATAACCCATTCTTTTGAGAGAGAGTGAACGATAATTCATTTCAACAAACACTTCCTGAGAATCTATTCTGCTTTTGGCACTACACTAGGTTCCTAAGATGCAAACTGAGAAAACACAGTTCTTACCCTCAAGGAGCTCACGGTCTAGTGGGATAGACACATATACAGATAATCACAAGCTAATAAGCGAAATGATACTGGAAGAATGTATAAAGCACTCTGGGAGTTCAGAAAAGGAATTGGCAGTTGAAAATAGCCTAAGCCTTTGCTTACAGAACTTCCTATGTAGAATTGCAGACTTGGAGTTGGGGCAGAGAGGAGAGAATTAAATGAGCATATTTTGGGGGCCTTCTTGAAAAGTGCATTTGTGCTGCCCTGATTGGAAAGTTGGCTGCACTTGTGGTGGCCATTATTGTGCTGCTACTGTCTGAGCCGGATGCAGTGGGACCATGGCTTGTCGTAGCAACCTCTTGATTGACTTCTGCCAGGTCTGCTGCAGTGTGTTGGGTGCTGGGATAGCAGACTGTGTATTGCCATTTTTAGTTCTTCTGCATGTGCGTGGGGCTGGAGTCGGTTAGGTTCATGAGCCCTCAGAGTTTGCAATAAGAATAGGACCTATCAGGTATCATACTACCTACCAGAGGAAGGATAATTGAATTAACATTGATTGAATTCTTAATATTTCATTTCAGTTCAGATCAAACATGTTTATGGAGTGTTTTCTATGTGCTTGGCATTTTATAAGGCACCACAGATTCACCTTTACAGTAGGAGACACAGCAGGTAAAGAAGTAACTATAGATAAATAATTCATGAGATATGATATACAATAAAATTATGTACAGTGAGTTATGAGTGCACAAAAGATAGAGGAATAAATTCTGTTTGCAGGTTCAGAACAAGCTTCACTGGGGGAACTGACATTGAGACTGAGCTCTTATGGATGAAATATACCAAGCACTAGTGCTTTAGAAGAGTGATTATTATTACCAAATCAGGATGATTTTGGTCACAAACTACAGAACACAAACTGGCTGAAACAAATCAGAGAAGTATTGACAGATGTAATGGGAAAGTCTAGAGTTAAGGCAGGCTTTACGCATGGTTTAGTCATGACTCTGCTCCTTTTCTTTGTGATTTTTTAATTTTTTTAAAATTTTAGAGGTTCTTATTTATTATACATATTCTGATATTTGGTACATACGTAAACACGTTAGTCCCTTGTGTCTGGGTTTTCTCTGTAGTACTTCTTTTTTTTTTTAAAAACAATTTTTTTACAAATACTTTATTGTCAAGTGGGTTTCCATTAACACCCAGTGCTCATCCCCATAGTGCCCTACTCCATGCCCATCTCCCCCCTCCCCCCACACCTATATNCCTATATTCCTTGGGTAAATTCCTAGCAGTGCTATTGCTGGGTCATAGGGGAGTTTTATTGTTAATTTTTGGAGGAATCTCCACACTGTTTTCCAGAGGAACTGTACCAGTTTAAATTCCAACAACAGTGTAGGATGGTGCCCGTTTCTCCACATGCTTACCAGCATCTAGAGTCCTCTGATTTGCTCGTTTTAGCTACTCTGGCTGGTTTGAGGTGCNTGGATTGGTGGTGACAAATTCTTTCAATTTTTGTTTATTTGGAAAGATTTTATCTTTCCTTCTGTTCTGAATGACAGGCTTGCTGGATAGATGATTCTTTGCTGCATATTTTTTCCATTCTTCACATTGAAGATTTCCTACCATTCCTTTCTGGCCTGCCAAGTTTCAGTAGATAGGTCTGTGACCACTCTGATAGGTTTCCCTTTGTATGTTATGGCCCTTTTTGTCCCTAGCTGCTTTCAAACTTCTCTTTTTGTCCTTATAATTTGACAGTTTTACTATGATATGTCGTGCAGATGATCAATTCAAGTTTCGTCTGAGGGGAGTTCTCTGTGCCTTTTGAATTTCAACTTCTACTTCCCTCTCCAGGTTGGGGAAGTTCTCTGCTATAGTTTGTTCCAGGACTCCTTCAGCACCTTTCCCTCTTTCTTCCTCTTCTGGAATTCCTATGATACAGATATTGTTCCATTTGAATGTATTGCTTAGCTCTCGAACTCTTCTTTCATGTTCCTGGATCAGTTTATCACTCTTTTTCTCAGTTTCTTCTTTTTCTGTAATAGTGTGTTCTAAATCACTTATTCTCCTTTCTCCCTTTTCAATCCGTGCTTTGGATGCCTCCAGTTTATTATGTATCTCATTTATCCCATTTTTTAATTCACCATAACTATTTTTAAGCTTCATATTGTTGTAGCCATAGTTTCTCTGATGTCCTCCATGCTTCTTTCAAGCCAGGAGATTAATTTTATGATTTTTGTTCTAAATTCTTGTTCAGTTCTTTTGCTTATATCTGTTTTGAGCAGTCTCTAGCTGTCATTTCTTTCTGGAATTTCTTTGGAGAAGAGTTCTTCCCTTTCGTCATTTTGGTTAGCTTTCTATCTCATGTTAATTTCAAAAGCTTGTTGTACACACAGCCCCTGCGAGTTCTGCTGTATGAGAGAGGATTCTTTTGATTGTTCAGGGCCTGTCTGTTCAGGAAGTGTTCTTTGGATGGTGTCTCTTGGTTTCTCTTGTGGAGCGTTTGGTTCTTTTGTTTCCGTACTGGTAGGGGTATTGGGACTCTCCACCATGTGTAGTTTTGCTTGTTTCTTGAGGTAGCACTGGAAAAAGAAAACAGACAACCACAGAGGGAACACAGGTACAGAAATGCACAGACAAAACCAAAAAACAAGCATACCCAGGCTCTGGTAAAAACAGCTCCAACAACAACAAAACAGCTATTTGGAGGGGATGGGTGTGGTTTGGTGTAGGCAGGTCTTGTCTCCACAGTGTCTGCTGGACTTCCTGAGGCCCCTCCTCAGTGGCTGTGGGGAGAAGAATGGTGTCGCCCCAGTCCCTTCTCAACTAAGCATTGCAAATCACTTCTTCGGTCTGATCTCCCTGTGCTGAGGATGTAGCCAAGGTGGGCTGAGTTCTATGCCCCACACCCAGCCCGTTTCCAGGTCTCAGTTTGAGGGCTTTGTTATACTGCCCTGAACAGTCAGGCAGATTGCTGTTTCCCTGTTGCCTGGGGGTTGAGTGGGGGTAGGGGAAGTGTCGCAGCCTCAGATCTGCCAGGGCTAAGTAGGGATACAGCCCGAGTGCATTGGGAATGTAGCAAATTCAGGTCCATAGAGTCTTCGTCGTTGCAGTGCGCCACTGCAGCTTCAGCGGGCCACTGTCGCTTGCCGCTGCCGCTTTATCCGGTGCTCGCACCGCTTCAACGGGTCCCTGCTGCCGCCCCTTCAGCAGGTCACTGTTGTGAGTGCCACTGCTGCTTCACCGGCACCGGGACCGCTTCACCAGGTCGCTGCCACTGCAGCTTCAGTGGGCCGATGTCGGTAGCGCCGCTGCTGCTTCACAAGGCACAGGGACCGCCTCCGCAGGCGTTGCTGCCGGTTTATCGGCCGATGCCGCCATGGATGGTGCCAGATGCACGGCAGTTCAGGTTTTCTTGGCGCTTTCTGGGACAGGGCACCCAGTTTAAAGTGAGCACCCCAGCCAGAACTAAAAAACACTGTCTTTCCAAGCCGAGGTTTTTCTCTTTTCCAGGGACGATTCTATGAACAATCTCAGCTTTTCTTTCCTTTCCCCTGGACTCATGGCAGCTCACCACCACTTGCCAGTTTATCACTCACTGCAGCTGCTCGCAAGCCGGGTTTCCTCCCCTCCCTCCGTATCTCTGGGTCCCGTCCCGCTTTTATCTTCCTCAGTTCGCACTCACCAACTTATGAGGTTTCCTTCCCAGTGTACTCTGTCTGTCTCTTTCTTTTCCCAAACTCCTGTGGCTCAGTGTCCTACGACTTCAGGCCTTCTCTGTTTGAGAGATGGGTGCAGGCGAAATGTACAGAGCTCCTTACTTCTCCGCCATCTTGCCTCCCTCCTCTGTGATTTTCTTGATTCTGCACTCTTCTGTATTTTGGCTTTGTCCTCAAGCTGGTTTCCCTTACCATTACAAGAGAGAAAACAGTGGCAAGCAGTGCTGATGCTTCTACTTTTATATCCAGTGAGGCAGTGAACATTGTTTTTCATACCTTGACACAAAAATGAAAGTTGGTTTAGGACAGGTAACATTTATAGTAAGATTTGGTAAGCATTGGAGGTCTTCCAAAAATTAGTTTAAATGCACTTGAACAGTTCAAATAGCTTGAGGGTAAGCCCCGTTTTCAGGTTATGTTTCTTTGTTGTATAATTTTTGTTTTTAAATGATATCCCTTCTCCTATACCTGTTATTGTGTGCGTGCTAATTTACAGAAGGAAGTGTTGCAAATGGTTTAAGAGAAGTCTCTGAAGTATGCCATATCTAGGTTCTCAGCTCTGCTTTGCTGTCACTTATCTGGGCACCTTTGACAAATTAATTCATCTTGAAACCTTAGTTTCTTTATCTATAAAATGGAAACAATATTAAGACCTACCTCGTAATGTCTGAGGACAGCTTGATATAAGCCACATACTGTATATATCAAAAGTTCCCAAGGGCAAGATGGCGGAGAAGTAAGGAGCTCCGTACTTGCACT
>NW_027529515.1:74206-83386 GCF_008692635.1 Crocuta crocuta | reverse complement strand
ATTCTGTGTCTCCCTCTCTCTCTGCCCCTTCCCTGATCATGCTCTCTCTGTCTTTCAAAAATAAATAAATATTTTAAAAATTTTAATAAAAAAGTATCACTCAGGTGGAGGGGTGAGACTTTTTTTGAGTTTAACTATTTATTTATATTTGAGAAAGGCAGAGACTGTGTGATCAGGGGAGACCCACAGAAAGAAAGAGAAAGAGAATTCCAAGCAGGCTCTGCGCTGTCAGCACAGAGCCCAATGAGGGGCTCAAGCCCACGATCATGAGCTGAACCAAAATTAAGAGTCAGACACTTAATAGACTGAGCCACCCAGGCACCCCACTTTTAATAAAGTACAGATCTGTGATTCAAAACATCAAATATGTATTTTAAACACTCCGTAGATACTTCCAAAAGATAGCAGGTTCAAGAAGCACTGGACTAAATAATCTCCAACTCCATTTAACATGATGGGTGTCTTCATGTTCTACATCTGTCAAAGACTACACGCCTTTGTAACCCCAGATTTCAGCTCTCAGAAACTCTGGAAGAAAGTTTCAAATCCCATCCCAAACCCTCTGCGAAGTCCCAAAGGGCCAGGAGTTTAGTGGATTTCCTAGAGCACATTAGGTCATTTCCATTGTTGACAAAGACTTCTTGTTTTAGCTAATTTCTTGTTCTTTGCACTGAATTTTCTGGCTGTTTCTTCAGTTCAGCTGTGTCATGAGAGAAATGTTCAGAGAAGTTATGGGAGTTTGCTGATTTTTACACACAAGATCACTACTCACCTGAGGCCTCTGGGATGAACTTTACCAAGGGCGTTAGGGAGCCAGCAGGGAGTTACCACAGAAGGCAAACCTGTCATCTAACTGGTCAGAGGCAAGTTATCAATCAACACCCCCCCTTTGCTTGTCCTTATGTGGCGCCCCTGGGACACAGCACGGTCACCTGCANTGTGGCTTCAGGCTCTCCTGCTGCTGGGGGGCGCGCTGTTAATTATCCTGCTGCTCACCCTGTGGGGGCCCCAGCCCCTAATCGAGGACGCTGCCCTTCAAAACGCGGGGAACCCAGAAGGATAAGGGTTGAGTACATTGCCCTGAGGGAATTTAAAACCACTTTCAAAAGAAACCTGGACTTTGAGACGCAGAGTCTTAATGACATACGAAGCGTCGAACACTATCAACTTTGCAGAGGCTCAAGTTTACTCTTAAGCGTTTGGTGTCACTTTTGAATATTTGGACAGTTTTTCACTTACATGTGTCTAACCTACAAACGTCCTTAGCTCGTTTTAGTAGTTTCGATGCATTTTTCCTTTCTTGAAAAAAATAGTGGAATGACTGGTAGTGTTTAGTAGAAAGTGGATTCATGGCAAAGGGAAACAAACATTTTTATTTTGAGCATTTATCAAAATGTAGACAGTGTCTTAGTCTGCGTTGCTATTTAAAACAACAACACACCACAGACTGGGCCCCTTATAAGCAGCAGAAGAATTTTCCCCATGATTCCAAGATGGAAGTTGGAGTCCAAGATGGAGATGCCATTTCAGTCAGGGTCTGGTCAGAGACCTGTCTGAGTTGCAGACTGCTGGCTTCTGGCTGTGTCCTCACAGGGTGGAAGGGATGAGCCCGCTTTCTGGGGCCTCTTTTATAAGGACACAATCCTCAGTTATAAGGGATCTACCCTCTTGACTGATCCAGCTCCCCATGGCCCCACTTCCTAAAACCATCCTCTTAGGCATGAAGTTTAAAACATGTTGGGGAGACACAAACACTCAGAGCAAAGCAGACGCTGATCCTCCCTGATACTGTTCTAGTTCTTATACCTGGCGAGATCTGTCCCTTCGTGACCCTTGGATGCTTTATTATCAGCAGTGAAAGTGATATCAGGGTCATACACATTAATGTTTACTTCTGATACATCGGTTTATTTACTTTACAATAACTTACTGCCAAAAGATAAATGTAACTCTGCTGAAAATAACACAGTTTCCAAGTTTCTAGCACTTATTATGGCTCATGTCTTTTCAAAGTGAAGTAGAAATTTGAGGAATGTCTTCAATGTAGTTATCAAATGGAGTTTTTGCAGAAACAAACAAAAACCCCAGAGGTTCTTTCACACAATGGAGAAGAGAGGGAGCCACGGGTGCCCTGGTGGACAGCCTCAGACCCCCTGAAATTCGCCTGCTATGGTGGCACCATGGACTTTAATGGGGGTAGGACAGCCCATGAAAGTGCTTGAACGCCACATCAGAAAATCAGATGCCATCCTTAGGCTGTGTAACCAACCGATAGGGTTTCCTTATTGCTATGTCAGAATGTGACTGAACACTTTCAGGGACTAGGTTCTTTCTTCAAATCAGCCGTGCTCAAGTCCGGCGGTGTGGATGCAACAGGAGGCATCTACTCACCTGGCCCGGGTTCAGGGGCTGGAAGGAGGGTGGTATTGGGGCAGCCAGTTACATGTGGAGAAGGTGACTGTTGGGGGACCGCTAGGGCCGTCCCAGCTCTATGTGGATTAGAAGGGCCCGCGCACCTGTGCTTAGATGTCAGGAGTTCTTGGGGTGGCCGAGTGGGGGTGGCAGGTTGGACTTCGGGGTTACGGTGAGCTGTGGTCAGGAGGCCTGAAGGCCCCAGTGGCCCCTGCAGTGAGCTACACTCTGTGAAGCACAGCTGGGCAAAATTCCGTTATTAATCTCCATCTTTAGTGTCCTCAGCAGCCCAGGAGGGCTGACATGGGGGCTCTGAGAGATGGGGGATCCCTTCGGTGACCTGGCAACTCGGGAACCTGCAGGGCTGCAGGGAGGGGCTGGGCAGGGGGCACGGCAGGTGTCCCCAGCTCAGCCTCAAGGGCTGTGTGTGCAGGAGCATGCACTGCAGGGCTGACTTTAACCCGTATTCTTTCATTTCACGTTGTCTCATGCACACGTGTCCACACATGCCCTGCAATTGTTGTCATTTCCTATTATTTGTTTCTGTCTTGTTTGCATGTAGAAATGGGACTTCTAATATAAGTATTATGGTTTTTAAATTCTCATATGGAAATGTGTGCCTGAATCAAGGGAAGGCTTCGACATCCACAGGTAAAAAGCTCTACTTGGGACATCACAAGGGTGTGTTAGAAGGAGTGTTGGAGAGGGAGGACCTGGGTGGCTCAGTTGGTTAAGTGTCCGGCTTTGGCTCTGGTCATGATGTCACAGTTCGTGGGTTCAAGCCCCACGTCGGGCTCTGTGCTGACAGCCCAAGAGCCTGGAGCCTGCTTCCAATTCTGTGTCTCCCTCTCTCTCTGACCCTTCCCTGCTCACTCTGCCTCTCTCTCTGTCTCTCAGAAATAAATAAAACATTAAAGAAAAATTTTTTTGAAAAAAGAAGTATTGGAGAGAGCAGGGTGTGGCATGTGGTCCGGGACTTCTGTCTCTAAGCCATCCCCTATGCACTTGCTCCAAGAGGTGGGGCCCAAGGGGTTCCATTTCTTATTGAGATGTTTATATTAACATTCATCTTTATAGTTGTCGTGTATGATGAAATATGATGAAATCATTTTGTAAGTTAAATTCCATAAAACTGTGATACAGAAACAGCAAATCCAAGAGGAAACTTTTCGTAATAATAAATACTCATAAATAAAAAATTTCATGTTCGTAAACAGATATATTTCATACTCTACATGTATTATTCACAATAATGAATATTGCACATTATTGTGTGTATAGAGCTGGGAGCGAGTGGAAATGTGAGGTAGGATATGATTAGATGCCAGTTACAAAGTGCAGATGTGGAAATTTTGATCTATATCTATATAGTAATAGTGTATTGAGGAATCTACAACATATGTGAAAGTCAGGCATATGACAACACCTGGGAGGGAGAAATGGTAAGTACACTAGTGTAAGTTCCTTAAACGACATGTGACATGGTCTAATATTACTTCGATATAGACTGTGATAAATGGTCTAAACACCCTGGAATAAAAAGCCTGGACTATACGATTGGATTAAAAAGCAAGGCCAACCACATGCTGTTTAAAAGAAACTCACTAGAAATATGACAAGTGTATTAGTTTTCTACCGGTGCCTAACAAATGACCTCCAACTTAGCAACCTGAAACAACATACACTCATCGGCTCGGTCTCAGTGCGTCTGGAGTCCAGGCAAGACCCAACTGGGTCCTGTGTTCAGAGTTGCTCAAAGCTTCAGTTGTGGAGTCAGCCACTCAGTGGTCTTATCTGGAGTTCAGGGTCTTTTTCCAAATTCATTCAAGTTGTTGGCAGCATTGAGTTGCTTGAGTTGTTCCCAGAGGGTCGTCCTGGCTGCTCTCCTTGATGGACAGTTCCCAATTTGGATGTTGAATATGGATATTGTCTCCAGCAGGAGAATTTCTTGCTTTTAAATCTTTTTGATTAGGTCAGGCCTACTTGGTATAATCCCACCTCTCCTTTTTTTCTAAAGTTTACTTATGTATTTTGAGAGAGACAGAGACAGTGTGAGTGGGGGAGGGCAGAAAGAGAGAGAGAGAGAATGAATCCCTAGCAGGCTGTGCACTGTCAGCTCTGAGCTTGATGGGAGGCTCCAACTCATGAAATCGTGTGATCATGACCTGAGCTGAAACCAAGAGTCAGACGTTTAACAGACTGAGCCACCGAGGCACCCCTGTAATCCCCCTTTTGACCAACCCAAAGCCAACAGATTAAGGACCTTAATCACATGGCAGAGTGCCTTCACCTTTGCCATGTAAAGTGACATCCATCCTATCCACAGGTCTCCCCATGCTCAAGGGGAGGGGATAGTCTAGGGCTTGTGCATCACTAGCAGAGGCATCTCAGGGCCCATCTTAGAATTCTGTCTACCACAGCAATATAGGTCGGTGAAAAGCAAAAATATGGTGAAAGAAATACCATGAAAACACTAATGAAAAGAAAGCTGAATCACTGTGTCAATAGAAAGGCAGGCTTCAAACAAGGAATACTATTAAAGATAGACAGACATTACAGAAGGATAAATATGTTCATTTACCAAGAAGATATAACATTCCTAAAAATGCGTGCACCTAAAACTTCTTCAAAATACATGAAGCAAAGGCTATATAAATCAAAAGGATAGACAAATACGAAAGTATACTTGGAAATTTAACCCCCTTTCTTAGTATTTGGTAAAACACATACACCGAAAATCAGTAAGAATACAGAAAGTGTAAGACTGGATACTTTCCTGTTAAGGTCAAGAAAAGGCCAGTATGTCCATCCTTATCATTCTAGTTCATCATCATACTGGACATCCAGCCAGTGAACTGAGGCAAGGAAAAGAAATCAGTCATAAAAATTGGAAGGGAACTAATAAAGCTGTCTTTAACCAGAGATGACATGATTATCAATGCAGAAAATCCCAAAGAGGGGAAAAAATATTCTAGAACTAATGAGTTAGCTTAGCAAAGTATGAGAATGCAAGATCAACATGCAAAGACTGATTATATTTCTGTGTACTAGCAATGAACAATTGGAAATTGGAATTAAATCATCAGTACTATTATAATAGCATTAAAAACCATGAACTACTTTGGGATAAATCTCAGATTTTTATGCTGAAAACTATGTTGGTGAGAAAAATCAAAGAAGACGTAAATAAATGGAGAGAGATCTTGTTTGTGGATAAGAAACTTCAGTATTGTTAAGATGTCAATTCTCCCCAGTTTCATCGATAGAGCAACACCGTCTTGATCAAAATCTGAGTGGAATTTTCTTTGTAGATATTCACAAGATGCTTCTAAAATTTATATGTGGAGAAAAACAAAAAACAAAAACCATTTTGAATAAGAAAAAGTTGGAGGATTCATACTCCCTGATTGCAGGATTGGCTATCAATCTACACGCATCATAACTGCAAGGTATTAGTAAATGTTACCATATATATGAATCAGTGTGACAGAATAGAGTCCAAAAATAGACCAATGGAAATATAATCAATAAATTCTTGGAAAATATTACAAAGTAATTATTAGAGAAAGGATCATCCTTTCCAGACATGGTGATGGAAAATGGGCATCAATTTGAAATAAAAAAGAATCTTGATGCGTACTTTACACTGTATACTAAAATTAACCATGTGATTTTGTGAATGACATTCCTCTGCTCTGGGCATCAGTCTCCTTATCTTTAAAATGAGAGGAGAAAAAGAAAACCTTCTAGATGAACTCTGGGATCCTTCTCACTCTTACCTCCCATGGCTGTCTTTCTTGCCTTCTACCTACACAGAACTCACTATTCACTGGGTTAAACTTGCAGATGAACAAAGTGTACATGCACATCTCCCCGAGGTTAATGGCAGCAGAGGCTGTAGGTGTCAGAAATACACAAGCTATGGCCTCTCATAATTTCTTATGTTGTCACTGAGCTGTTCCTAGCACCTCTTGTGCATATCAACCCCATTCACCATCTCTCACAGAGGAATTAGCTAATAGGTGGCCCCCCAAATTACCAGGTGAATTTAGGGCAAACTGTATTTAATAAATAATATGGTCAAATCTTCTTACTTGAGGAATAGTTACAGTTTATCCTGACCACACATGACAACCTACAATTTCCTTGTTTTTACAATCTCTTCGAGGATGGCTTGTAATGCACATCGCCTTCCGGTTTAATGCCTGTTCCAAGATAAAAACTGTTTTCTTTCTCTTCTATTTTGATGGACAGGTTTTCTGAATTTGCAGGAGATTGTTTCAAATTATATTCCCCTCAAAATCTCAGGCAATGATTATTAGGTGACTCTAAGCCTAACTTCAAATATGAACAGAAAGGAATCTGGAGATTTTCTAGGACAAGACTGGGCTCAGCCAAAACACATATCATGCTCGCATCTCGTTTTGCAACATAATTGATTTTTGTTTGTTTGATTGATTGAGTTTAATTCCAGTATAGTTAATATACAGAGTTGTATTAGTTTCAGGTATACATATAGCAATTCAGCAATTCCATATATCATTGACTGCACATCATGTAAGTGTACTCTTAATCCCCATCACCTATTTCACCCATCCCCCCACCTCCCCTCTGGTAAATCTCCAAGGTGCTCTCTATAGTTGAGTCTGTTTCTTGGTTTGTCTCTTTTTTTCCTCTGTTCATTTGTTTCCTCTCTTAAATTCCACATATGAGTGAAATCATGTGTTATTTGTCTTTCTCTTGCTGACTTCTTTCACTTAGCATTATACCCTCTAGAGCCATTCATGTTGCAAATGGCAAAATTTTGTTCTTTTTAGGGCTGAGTAACATTCCACTGTATATATACACCTCATCTTCTTTATGCATTCATCTACTGATGGACACACAGGTTGCTTTTATAGTTTGGTTATCATAAATAATGATGCAATAAACATAAGGGTGTATGTGTCCTTTGGTTTAGTGTTTTTTAATTTTGGGGTACTCAGTAGTGCAATTACTGGATCATGGGGTAGTTCTATTTTTAATGTGCTGAGGGATCTCCATACTGTCTTCCACAACACCTGCACCAGTTTGCATTCCCCCCAAAAGTGCACGAGCGTTTTCTCTTGTTCCACAACCTCGCCAACACTTGTTGCTTCTTGAGGTTTTTTTTTTTTTTAATGTTTATTTATCTTTGAGAGAGACAGAGCATCAGAGGGAGAAGGGCAGAGAGAGAGGGAGACACAGAATCTGATGCAGGCTCCAGGCTCTGAGCTGTCAGCACAGAGCTCTATGTGGGGCTCGAACTCACAAACTGTGAGATCATGACCTGAGCTGAAGTCGGGTGCTTAGTGGACTGAGCCCCCAGGCGCCCTGCTTCTTGAGTTTTTTACTTTAGCCATTCGGACAGCTGTGAGGTGGTATCTCAGTGTGGGTTTGATTTGCATTTTCCTGACGATGAGTGATGTTGAGCATCTTTTCATGTGTCTGTTGGCCATCTGGATGTCTTCTTTGGAGAAATGTCTGCTCGTTTCTTCCACCCATTTCTTCACTGGATTATTTGGGTTTTGATGTTGAGCTGTATAAGTTCTTTATATATTTCGGATGCTAGCCCTTTATCAGATACGTCATTTGCAAATACCTTCTCCCCTTCCCTAGGTTGTCTTTCAGTTTTGTTGAGTGTTTCCTTTGCTGTGCAGAAGCTTTTTCTTTTGATGTAGCCCCAATAATTTCCTCAGGCCAGAGAAACAAATGCAAAGTAACTGTTTTATATTCATTACTCTAGCCTGAAATGTGCCATCGCCTGACAAACAGAAGAGCCATAGCCTCCCAGACCTGCCCCTGGAATCAATGGACACATCAACTCCACACCCGGCCAACCCCCTCAGGGCTGGTTTTTCAGAGGAAGAGAAGGGGCAGCCAACCCACGGGGTCTGGAAAGCCCTAGAAATCACGTCCGAATGCTGTTCTTTCAGTCCCTCTGTGGACCAGCCCGGGCTTTCTGTCCCTGAGAAGCAGGAGCATTCGAGAAGCGGGGTTCTGGGTGCCATCGGTGCTGGGAGCAGCGAAACGGCGGACCCCGAGGGGACCGTCGCCGTCTGCGGGGGGCAGGGACCGCGCTCCCCGATCCCCCTTTGCCGCCTGGCGCTGAGGCCGAGCCCTGGAGCCCACGGCCTCCTCCGCGGCTCCTCCGTAAGTGCACCCGCCCCGCTTCCTGCTGCGCCCTGGCCGCCCTGCGACCCCGCCCCCGAGAGGCACCCGGGGAGCCGCCCCAGAGCCGTCTCCAGAGCCGCGGTCCCCCGAGAGCCGCCTGCCGCCGGCGTCGCCGCCACCCCGAGACCACCGGCCCGAGAGTCACCCCGAGAGCAGCCGTCGGCCCACCCTCCCGCCAAGGCCGCCAGCCGCCGCCCTGAAACCCGCCTTAGAGCACGGAGCCCGCAGCGCCGCGCCTGGTAAGGGGAGCCGGTAAGGCCCCAGCGTCGTTGGGGGTCTGAGGGCCACGGTTTAGTCCCAGCTGGTGACTTCCGGTGTCATCTCACCCCGGGGGGCAGGACCTGTGGGTTCTCCCTTCAGTGAACCGGGCGGTGATGGTCGGCGTCACAGGCACAGGGGGCTCGGGGTGGCTGGGAAACAGGCTGGGAACCCCTCCGCCTGCGCTCGCAGCCCGTCTCACGTCGTGGCACAGCAGGCCCGTTGTCTCCTTCCCGGCCCCTATGATCCTCATGAACCCCACAGGCTTTCTTAAAGCTGGACGGCTCTGGTCCTTCCCTGTCACAAAGGAGAAACCTC
>NW_027529515.1:60069-73922 GCF_008692635.1 Crocuta crocuta | reverse complement strand
CTCTTCTCCTCCCCTGTGACAAAGGAGAAAACTCAAACGCCCCAGATGCCCTGGACAGGTAGGGACACACGTCAGTTTCACTCTCTCAGACTTCTCATAACCCTCCCCACCACCCCGGGTCCCTGACTTGTGCCAAGGCCCAGAAAGGTCTGGGAGAGGAGGAGGGATTCCTAGGGTTGCCAGGGACAAATGTAGGGTCATTATTCCATTCCCCACCCCCCATCCCCCACCCCATAGGCCAGGCGTTCCAAAAAGACCCCTCAGGGGACGCTGTCTCATGACTTTGATCGGAAGCCATTCCATTCGCCCCAAATACCGCCCACCCTTCCCATGACATGAAATAAGCAGGACTCTAGTCTATGGCAAACATGCTCAGGGCATATGGGACAATTCTTTGGTCTGCTAACCCTTAGTGAGAGTTGTGTCACAACCTCACAGTGACCCAAGTACGGAACAAGTGACTCAAGCCAGGAAATATAGGGACTGGGCAGATGAGTGAAGGAGATACTTGTGAATTAGACAAGAAATATTTTCTTTATCTTTTCCAGAACAGCATGAGAGAGAGTGCTTTCTCATGGTTTGACAAAATGAAGTCGCATCATGATGAAATCAGGCTCATATAATTTTAAGATCAGAATGCGCATTATGTTTGCTTTAAATTCCTACCTAAGCTAGACCCTCCCACCATCCCTGGCTGCTGCTGTCATTATCTCTGCTTACACACTGCCTGCCACTCTCTCCTGATACCTCATCCCATTTTGGAGAAGGTTAGCAGAATTTTCCTCCCGGAGAAGAAATCTGCCTTCGTTCCCAGTTCTCTCACTTCTGCCTACGTTGAGGTTGACACATACCACATTCCTTCAGGTATACGATGCTCCCCCAGTCTTTTCTGAGGCTTTATTCCATCCTGTTAATATTTTGTCTATGACTCATTTTAGCATTTCTGTCCATATCTTTCTGCCTTGCCTCTGGACACTTTCTTATTTGTTAATATCTGCCTAAAACTCCATCCTTCAGGGGGAGACATGTCTCCCACTGGAGCCTGGCCCTCTCAGAAGATGGGTCAGAAGAACCACTATACTGCACTTCCACTAACGTAACCTGAGTTTGATTGGCCGTTTGCGACAACCACGTAGCACCACTTGGATCACATTAATCAAGTCAAGTAAAAACACCAGATTGTTTTTAAACCAAACTACTTCAATTCAGAGCAACTCCTGCCTCCTGCAATTTTTTTGAATATTATTTTTTCTTTTTTGGAAAGACGTGCACCCCAGATTTTGCAATACAATTCTCCGTGTTGAATCTAAGGCAGGCTTCCAGCCTGTCAGTTGGTGTCCTGACCGTGGGATGCTAGCATTGTATGCGGTGTTCCAAGATGCTTGTGGACTTGTTTAGAATAGTCTCTTTTACCCCCTCTGGAATCAAGGAGAATATGTAGTCAAAAAGAGCCTTTTTTAAAAATGTTTTATTTATTTCTGAAACAGAGAGGCAGTGTGATCAGGGGAGGGTCAGAGAGAGGGGGAGATACAGAACCCAAAACAGGCTCCGGGCTCTGAGCTAGCTGTCAGCACAGAGCCCGATGTGGGGCTCAAACGCATGAACCATGAGATCATGACCTGAGCCGAAGTCAGACGCCCAACCGACTGAGCCATCCAGGCGCTCCTTAAAGGAGCCTTTTTTTCTTTTTTAATAGTTTATTGTCAAATTAGTTTCCACATAACACTCAGTGCTCATTCCCACAAGTGTCCTCCTCCATGCCCATCCCCCCCTCCCCCCACATCCATCAGTCCTCAGTTTTTGTCAGCATTCAAGAGTCTCTCATGGTTTGCCTCTCTCCCTTTCCCCCACCATTTCCGCCCTTCTTCTCCCCCTTGTTCCTCCGTCAAGTTCCTCCTAATCCTCCTATACGTGCAAACATATGATATTTGTCCTTCTCTGCCTGACTTATTTCGCTCAGCATAACACCCTCAAGGTCCATCCATGTTGCTACACATGGCCAGATTTCATTGTTTCTCATTGCCATGTAGTATTCCATGGTATAGATAAACCACATCTTCTTGATCCATTCATCTGGTGATGGACACTTAGGCTCTTTCCATGTTTTAGCTATTGTGGAGAGTGCTGCTATGAACATTGGGGTACATGTGCTCCTATGCCTCAGCATTTCTGTATCCCTTGGGTAAATTCCTAGCAGTGCTATTGCTGGGTCATAGGGGAGTTCTATTGTTAGTTTCCTGAGGAAACTCCACACTGTTTTCCAGATGGGCTGTACCATTAAAGGAGCCTTTTTATATATCTTAGCTCCATGGCAATCGGGTGACCTTGGGCCAGTCATTTGTTGCTCAATTTCCTAATATTTTGATAGAAATTTCAAGACTATCTTGGTCACATCACAGGGAATTTGTTTATTTTTTAAATTTTTCTTTACTTTGAGAGAGACAGAGAGAGGGAGAGGGAAGGGCAGAGAGAGAGAATCCCAAGCAGGCTACATGCTCAGTATGGAGCCCAACAAGGGGATGAATCCGACCACCATGAGATCATGACTTGAGCCAATATCAACAGTTGGACTGTTACCGACAGCCACCCAGGCGCCCCTCACATCACAGGCAATTTAGAAGAACAGTTATAATCACGGACATGAAAGAATTCTGAAGCTTACAGATGGCTACACAGCAGATGCTCACATGATGGAACCATTATCAGCAGCCTCACTTCCATCATCGTCGTCTTTACTGAATCAATAGATTGATTCCAGCATATTTTCTGAGGTTCCAAACCTCAGAAAATCTCATCTGAAGATACGAAAGATGTCAGAGAACTTGAACAGTTTTAGCAAAAGCTGGAGTATAATTTACCAAAGGCAAGGACAACACATGAAAGACGTGCTATTCTCTGGGCTTAAGGAAAGGAAGGGAGGGAGGCTTGCCTGGGTGGCTTAATCGGTTAAGTGTCCTACTGTCTCTCTCTCTCAGAAATATATTTAAAAATTTTTTTTAAAATTTTTAAAGGAAAGGAAGAGAGGGGAAGAAAAGGAAGGAGAAGGAAAGGAAGATAGGAAAAGAAGGAAATTGTCTTAATATACTCGTATAAAGTAAAAGAGGATGGTTTCTCCTAAGGAGGGCCAAAACAAAACAAAACCAAACCAAACAAACAAAAAACACACCCACTGCATGAGTACAAAAATGTGCAGAAATTATTTATACATAACAGAAGCCACCTGAATAGCCAATAAGCTATGAAAAACACTTTTGATTCCATGGTAATTAGTAAAATGCAAGTTTAGACCAATTAAGATATCCTTATTTATGCCCAGAAGAGCGACAAAAATTTAAGTCTAATATCACCAAGTGCCAGTGAAGGTTTGAGAATTTTCATACATGGCTGGTGCATAATTAGCAATACCTAGTCAGATGGCAGCCGTATATCTCAGGTAAATTGCTGCACGTATGTACATGGGCATTCTTTTTTTTTTTTAATATTTATTTCTGAGAGAGAGAGAGAGAGAAAGCAGGGGAAGGGCAGAGAGAGAGACATACACAGAATCCGAAGCAGGCTCCAGGCTCTGAGCTGTCAGCACAGAGCCCGATGCAGGGCTCGAACCTATGAACTGTGAGATCATGCCCTGAGCCGAAGTCAGATGCTTAACCAATTGAGCCACCCAGGCGCCCCTACATGGGCATTCATTTGCAGCATTGTTTGTATACAAGCATATAGTTTGAAACAGCTCCAATGTTCGTTGAGAATTAATAAAATGTTCCATAAATAAGGTCACCTACATAAAAACTTCAAAATACAAAAACAGTACTATATATGATCCATAAAGACATATGTATGCAGAAGTATAAATAGGCAAGAGAGAATGACCCATAAAATCCTCAGAATATTGTCTTTCAGAGGACAGAGGGAGGGGCAATGAGGCTGGGTGGGGGGGAGGCAAACAGTGTTAATAGAAGTGCCTGTGTAATGTTTGACTTTTCAATCAAACAGAACAGCTCCAGTAAACATGCCCAAATATTTACATTTGTTCACTGCAGATGGCGGCTACTTTGTGCATTTCTCCACTTAAAAAGTGTGTTTCATAACCTCAGAGTCTTTAAACCTGGATAAGTACAAAGAACCTAAGAGTTCATCTTACTCATAGTTGCATATCTCTTGCGTGCCTTCTCTAATGCGCACTTACTTTTTTTAATACCAAGAATGACCCAATATTCTGCCTCATCTGAATGAGACACTTATGCCAATCCTTGTGCCGATTTCTGACTAAATCTGCTGGGATCCAAAAATGGTGATTATTGGGGATCAGGACCTCAGAGCCCATCAGGAAAGAAGTTGGATTAAGATCTGAGCAGGCAGGGGCGCCTGGGTGGCTTAGTCAGTTAAGCGTCCGACTTTCTCTTGGGTCATGATCTCGCGGTTCGTGGGTTCGAGCCCCGCGTCGGGCTCTGTGCTGACTGCCAGCTCAGAGCCTGGAGCCTGTTTCAGTCTGTGACTCCCTCTCTCTCTGACCCTCCCCTGCTCACGCTGTCTCTCTCTCTCTCTCCTAGAAATAAATAAAACATTAAAAAAATTAAAAAAAAAAGATCTGAGCAGGCAGTGGGTTTATCTTGAATTTGTCCTCTATGCTGATTCCACCCCTTTAGTCACGGCACCACCTTTTCTCCACCAAATTCCCTGGTGTGGGGCAGGGTGGGGGTGCGGTGGTAAGGAAGGTGTTGGGGCTATGCCCTCTACAACTATTTCCTCTGCTATCGATATCTGAAGGCACCCTCGTCCCCATCCCGCTTTCCTGCTGGAAGGAGCCTTGTACTTTCCTCTTTGCCAATGGAATATCTGATACAGTTTCTGGGAGTGAAAACTCTCAGTACTTCAAACAAACGAGTGTCATTTACAGCAAGGCAGGGTTTTTTTCCCCCTGTATTGTAGCAAGTTTTCCTACTCTGATTCCCACTAATAATAATGATGCCTTACTCTTGGTTCCATAGAGGGATGCTTTCTTCATTTCATGCCTTTTCAAGTTGGGGAGAGAGAATCAACTGATTCGTTCTAAAAATCTTTCTTCATTTCCTGTAAGTTGCAAAAAAAAAAAAAAGCAACAGTGCATTGGGTTAACATAACCTAACTTAACTTCGCCTGGCTTGCATAAAGTTATTCATAGATGTTTGAAAATATGAGTTAGAAAATTAGCAATGGAAAATGGAATTAAATGGAAATGGCTCATCCTAGGATAATTATTCTTAGATATCTGAATTGAAAGTGTTCTCAGGCCTTAGCAACTCTCATATGGACACTTGCTTTTATTCCTTTCCTGTTTTTTTATTCCAGAAGAGAATGGAAGGGCTTCAGAGGAGCGGATATGGAACTATGACTGAAGGTAAGAAAGCCTCAGTGTTTGCAGGAAGTCTAGGCACCTGTAGCATCACTATTCTGTGTCCACCGACCTTCACCTCAAACAAGGGGACAGAAACTCAGTTATTTTAAACTGAGTAGGCACCTGGGTGGCTCAGTTGTTGATCAGCCAACTCTTGATTTCGGCTCAGGTCATGATCTCATGGGATCTCAAGTTTTAGCCCTGCATTGGGTTCTGTGCTGACAGCGCTTGGGATTCTCTCTCCCCGTCTCTTTCTGCTCCTCCCCTGCTGGCACTTTCTTTCTCTCACAAAACAAATAAACATTTAAAAAAATAAGCCGAAGAAGAAAAAGGCAACCATCACATGTTCTTCCCTTTCCCTGTCATCATCATGCCCCATAGTCTCACGTGTACATGATCGGTGGGAAATGTGGAAGTGAAACTTCATGTCAGGGTTTGAAGGACTTGGAACCAGATTGTGAAAATGATTTCTCTTTTCTTGCCTGCTCCCAACTGGAAAGAGGAAGAGTTCTCACAGAGAGTTAGTAACCATGCTTGCTCCAAATGCCTAAGAAAGGGAGGAACCGTTGCTGGGATGAGCACTGGGTGTTATGTGGAAACCAACTTGGCAATAAACTATAAAAGCAAAAAAGAAAAGAAAAGGAGGAACCAACACAGAATAGAAGGAATAAAATAATAGATTTTAGGAGCCTCAAGTGGACTTAATTCATTTGAACTCTTAAGAACTCTAAAAGTCCTTGGGTTCTCACCCCCATCCATCCCTTGAAGATTTTAGCTCTTGGGTTGTGTTACTCCACCCCCAACACCACTTCTATTTTCTGTACTTCCACCAGCCAGATGTCTCCAACACACGTGCCTCTAATGTCCTTTCTTCCACTTTTCTTCAGCCTCCCATACAGGGGGCATCTCCCAGACTTTGTCCTTGAAGTTAACAACCTCCTGCCATGTCAGTTTCAAGCATCCAACTGCCTACCCACAGAGCAGAGACCCAGGGACATTCAGCTGGTCCTTGGTGGGAGGTCACCACAGCTCTGACAGCTGAGACACACTTTACTCCTGAGGTTCAGATGCATGCGTTGAGCCTGGGGATTTGTGGGTGGAAAAGAGGTGATAATCTTTTCCCATTCGTGGCTTCTCATCCTCTACCTCCTTCTAATCTCACATTTATCTAGCATGAAATTGACCAAAGCACCATCTATGGAAAAGAATAGGGATCACATTCCTTTCAAAATAAAAAAAAAAAAAAAAGCTGTATTTTCCTTGCTCTACATGAATCACTTAGAGTATCCTTCTCAGTGGGGCAGTCCCTCCCTTGGCTGTGGGTCCAAGCTTCTAATTTCTAATGGAGGCTTTCTATGATCCAAGAACATCCTAAAGGATATGAACTTTCATATGTATTTAGATGTGACTGTTTTGGGGGGAGAAAGGTACACATACTTTCATGAGATTCCATGAGATCCATGCCCTGAAAATCTTAAGAATCACTAACTTAGTAAGACACACACAACTTGGTTTTTTTATAGGCAGAGAGGAAGATAACTGGTTTGCAGCATCGTCCTCATTGAGGATCATCCTGGTGGGCAAGACAGGCAGCGGGAAGAGTGCCACAGGGAACAGCATCCTCTGCCAACCAGTGTTTGAGTCCAAGCTGGGGAGCCAGGCTGTGACCACAAAGTGCCAGGCGGAGACAGGGACCTGGGATGGAAGGAACATCCTGGTGGTTGACACGCCTCCCATCTTCGAGGCCGGGGATCAGGCCCAGGAGATGTACAAGGACATTGGAGATTGTTACCTGCTCTCTGCCCCGGGGCCCCACGTGCTGTTGCTGGTGACCCAGCTGGGGCGCTTCACCGCCCAAGACACGGTGGCGGTGAGGAGGGTGATGGAGGTCTTCGGGGAAGAAGCCATGAAACACATGGTGGTCCTCTTCACCCACAAGGAGGACTTGATGGGCGGGTCGCTGGATGAGTACATCACAAACACGGACAACCTCAGCCTGAGGAACCTGGTCCAGGAGTGCGGGAGGAGGTACTGCGCCTTCAACAACAGGGCCACCGGGGAGGAGCAGGGGGAGCAGCGGGCCCAGCTGATGGCCGTGGTCGAGAGGCTGGAGAGGGAGGCCCAGGGCGCCTTCCACACCAACGACCTCTTCTTTGAAGCCCAGATGCTGCAGCGAGGTGGGGGCGGTGCCCATGGGGAAGAGCGCTACCTGGCCAAGGTACGGGAGCATATAGAAAAGCAAAAGCGAGCCCTGAGACTGAGCAGGAGTAACTGGGCCCTCAGGGTCCTCCTCAGAATCAAAATATGGGTGTTTTCTAACCTTGGAATATCTGCTTTCCTTGTTATATGCTTTCTGATTTTTCTTGCCGTTTTAATTAACTTGTGTATTACTCATGCACACTGAGCATTTTCAGATGATTTCTGCAATCAGCTGTTTCATTTTTTGAGTCCCCTTCTCTGTCTGTGTCACATTCTTTATTTGCTTTTTTACATAATTTCCCTTAAGTTTTTCTTTCTTGCATCAGACATGCTGTATTTTTTTTTCAAGTGCTTTTAGGTAAATAAAATCTGAAGGAAAAAAATACTTCTTTTCAGTTTTGTTAAAAATTGTAATGGGGGGCACCTGGCTGGCTCAGTTGGTTGAGCATCAGACTTTGGCTCAGGTCATGATCTCACAGGTTGTGGGTTCGAGCCCCGCGTCGGGCTCTGTGCTGATGTCTCAGAGCCTGGAGCTGCTTCAGATTCTGTGTCTCCCTCTCTCTCTGACCCTCCCCTACTCACGCTGTCTCTCTCTCTCTCTCTCTCTCTCTCAGAAATAAATTAAAAACATTAAAAAAAATCATAATGGTAAGAAAAAAAAATGAGACAAGAAACTGTCACAGGACGTCTGCAGGAAGGAAGGTGGTGGACCGTGAAGCTGTGGGGATGTCCCACCTCTGGGCCCTATTTTGCGCAGTGATGCTGTTGAGAAGACACATGTTATATTAAAAGCTGGTAGCAGAATTCTTTATTTTATCCAGAAACATGCTCTGATTTCACTGGAGTTGGTCATAAAAGACACCCATTGCCATCCCCACAACTTTGAGAGACGATGATGAGGTTGTTGAGGGGACTTGGTGTGGGGGAGGACTTTCCAAGGCAAGAAGAGGTTCAGGAGAGAATGCACAGGAGGGGCCTGGCATGATGGAGAAGGAGAGAAAGGAGTACCACAGCAGGGTGGGAGCTGAGACTTAGGAAAAGCAGTCACTGAGAAATTCCAGTGGCAGAGGAATGAAGGAACTGTAATTTCCTAAAGCAGGGGTTGGCAGAGCCAGATAGTGAATATTTTAGGCTTAAAAATTGGGGCACGTGGGCGGCTCAATCGGTTAAGTGTCCAACTTCGGCTCAGGTCATGATCTCACAGTTTGTGAGTTCGTTCGAGCCCCACATCGGGCTCTGTGCTGACAGCTAGCTTGGAGCCTGGAGCCTGCTTCAGATTCTGTATCTCCTTCTCTCTCTGACCCTCCCCTGCTCACGCTGTCTCTCTCTCTCTCTCTCCTTCTCAATAAATAAACATTAAAAAAAACTATTTATGGTCTATAGTCTACCCAGCTCTGCCCTGACCACCACAGGCAATGCAAGGCTACATTCCCATAAAACTTGATGAACAGTGACATTTGAATGTCAGGTAACTCTCATATGTGGCCATGAAACATTATTCTTCCTTTGATTTCTGCTACCATTTTAAAATGTGAAGTCCTTTCTTCCCTCGCAGGCAATATGAAACACACAGCAGGCCAGAGAGGGTCCATCTCAAGGTATATTTCCCGTTCCTGGTCGAGCTGTGTTATAATGCGACATCTTAACCTCAAACCGTACAGTCCAGTTCAATCACGTGTGCTCTCTCTGCGACTTTGGGAAAAGGGTCTTGTCCGACTGTTCGATGGTAGTAAAGAGAAGAGGGCAGACATTGGGATGGAATCTGAGCAGAGGTCATGAACTCAGTGGAAACAGGAAGCCAGATGAGCGTGTGTCTAGTGGCCCCTCCCCTGCCTTCTCGTTGGTAGCTGCCCCTCCTTCTGTGCTCCTTTGTCCCTGTGAGGGAGATCCCCAATCATCCCAGCCAGCCTGTACCTGGATGTGGGGTGAGTCTCAAGAACTCCATGTGACGCCCGAGCGTCATTCTCCAAACCTCTATTCGTCATAAAGACGCCATGTTGAACCTTACAGCCATACGTGTAACTGACTCCAGACCTGTTCCAAGGGTGTTATGTTCAAGCTCCTCAAACCCTAGACACGCTAAGGAGCTCTGAGTTTTTAGGCCAAGGACTGCCTCCTGTAGGAAGTATTCCCAGTTTGGCCAACCTTACTCCGTCTCTCCTTCCATGTGTTATTCTGGCCCAACTCCACACGCATTTACTACATGAGTACCGAGTGCCGCGTTCTAGGCTGGGCACCAGGAATAGAACACAAAACGGTACACAGCCCCTGCTCCGCACACGTGACCGCATGCTGGAGGGATGAAGGGCACATGGAAATGGGCATAAGAGAAATTTGTTTGGAGGTAAGGTGTTCGCCAAAAGGAGAGCACGCAGACTCCCTAGACAGGGCGCTGCTTATGCTGTCTAGTAACATGCTGGTCTCTCCAAACAGCCACTTCCGGCTGGGGGAGGCCACGGTCAAGGATGAAGAGGTGAATCAGCATGCAGGAGGAAGGGGTCAGGAGAGACAGGGCTGAGGGGGGTCCTGGGCACCACCCTCAGGGTTCCATGTCTGTCTCCTACAGAAAGGACCTCACTGGAGGCTTTTAAGGAGCTTAGTATATTTTAGGAAGTTCCGTAGCAGCAACGCCAAGGTTGGATTATATAAATGTAAACCTGGGGGCAGGGACAACACTTAGAAGAGAAGCTTTCCATCTCAGCTGTCAGGGCCTGAGCTATAACAACAACAACAAAAAAGTGGATGGAAAGGAGAAGATGTCCATGCGGAGCACTGAGGAGGGGCGGAATCAACACTAGGTGGTCCCAGGCAGCAACACAGCCTCTCTCTGCTTCCCAAAAGCAGGACATTCCTAGGAAACCTTTTGAAAGCCAACATGGCCTAAGGCAAAGAAACAACTACCATTAATTTATATGAAAATTTTTTGAACATTCCCAGACACCCCAAAATAACCATTCTTAACCTCCAGACACATCTTGCTAACAGGTGCACAAATCGGTTGAGATAAAGCCCGGAGCTCCAGAGGCTGGATGCTGAGACGCTATGTGGGGAAGGTACTGACAGGGCTGCCCTCACTGCCCCTCCAAAGGTTCATTGCAAAACCAACGCTGAACTCTATTTTCACATTTTGCCATTTGTCATGAAAATGAAAATCCTCTCCGGATTTCTTTCACTAAGCGAAACAGGTACTAATGTAAGTCTTTTATAAAAGCAAAGTGGTGAACCATGAACTTTCAAAAGCAGGAGATTCCTGTATCTATCAGGGAGGTAACCAGGTTTCTATCTCGGGCCACCCTGGGACATGTCGATCCCTCCACTGCCCTGAGCCTTCAGAGGGAGAGTGGCTTGAGCAGAGCAAGGTGAAGGCTTTGGATCTGAATATGCCAACCTTGAAGCCATCAGACATCAGTCCAGATCCAGGAGACGCTGGGTGATCTTGCCTCCCTCCTCCAGGCATCTGGATGAGTCATAAACTTGACCCAAGAAAGCACTGGGGTGCAGGACTTCAGGAGGAGAGCCTCCCTGCAGGCGTGCGGCTGGTCCGTCCCCAGGCTCACACAAGGGGTCTGTGTCATTGCCATTCATCCAGGCTGCATCCCACCTCTCCAGGGGGGAATAGAGCTGGAGGGCTGATACCCAAAGCTATTTTACAGCAACGATGAAGAAAGGGTTTCGTTAAACGTTTACTCACATGGGAATGTTTGCCAAAGAAATTCCTTGGAAAGTGTTGTAAGGTAGGCTCTGTTTCTCCTGAAAACTGTAAAGGAAACACAGAAGACTTGCCTCACAGGGCTCGTATTCCCCCTACCCTCTCCCATTTCTTCAAAATCATCCAACTAAATGGAGTTTTCGCTTTACTCGGGATTCACTGAATATCTACTATGGAGCAGGCATCTTAGTATTAGATGGAGGCCTTTCCCAATTCTAGGAACAAAACCAGTTCATTGGTTCTCAGTGTCCCTTCCTCGGAAGAAGCATGGGAACAGGAAAGTTCTAGTAGATTTGAAGATTTTTAAAAAGGAATATGGAGAATTCTTCATTAGTTCAAATATTTCCAAATACAGTTCCAAAAGAACTGAAGCAATCAGGAAATTTGTTGGTTGACGTTTCTGAAATCCAGAGACAGGGTGGGCTTCAGGACAGGCTGATTCAGGGCTCAGGCTTGTTCCCTCTCTCTGTCCGCTGGAAGTGTTGCCTTCAAGCTCAGGCTGGCTGCAGGAGGCTGCTGGGTTTCCAAGCATCACACTCACACCCAACAATGTCCAGGAGAAAAACAGCGATGGTCTCTTCCCGCACGTGTCTCCTGGGAAAGGAGAGACCTTCTGGTTTCATCTCTGCAGGTTTTTACTCACTTCTCATTGGCCTGAATTGCATCTCAGGCCCATTCCTGAACTAGTCACTGGCCAAGAGAATGGGGTTGTATATAGACCAGCCAGGCATCCCCAGAGCTCCATTTGGGAGAGCTGGGGGCCTGAGCCAAACCCGAAGTTTGTAAGGATGAGAGAGAATGGGAGCTACACAGACAACAAGCTGTGTCCTCCGCATGTGATGAGGATTTCAGACCTGGTGACACACAGGACATGCTGTGGCATACAGAGGACAGGATTTTTTTTTTTCCATAAACTTTCTACCCAGGGTGGAGCCTAAACTCATGATCCCAAGACCAAGAGTCACACAGTCCACAGACTGAGCCAGCCAGGCGCCCCGGATGACACAGAATTAAAGATGAGGCAGGATAATAAGTAAAATAAGAAGAAAAGGTAAGTTGCACCCTCTGAGACACTCATGGAACTCCTGGGAGGTGACCCAGCCTTTGACTCTGAGGAGCGCCCTGGTGGCTCATTAGTCCTGCTCTCCTTCAGGGCTCGCTGTTGCTTTTCCACCTGCTCCCGCACCCTGGCCAGGTAGCGCTCTTCCCCACGGGCACCGCCCCCACCTCGCTGCAGCATCTGGGCTTCAAAGAAGAGGTCGTTGGTGTGGAAGGCGCCCTGGGCCTCCCTCTCCAGCCTCTCGACCACGGCCATCAGCTGGGCCCGCTGCTCCCCCTGCTCCTCCCCGGTGGCCCCGTTGTTGAAGGCGCAGTACCTCCTCCCGCACTCCTGGACCAGGCTCCTCAGGCCGAGGTTGTCCGTGTTTGTGATGTACTCATCCAGCGACCCGCCCATCAAGTCCTCCTTGTGGGTGAAGAGGACCACCATGTGTTTCATGGCTTCTTCCCCGAAGACCTCCATCACCCTCCTCACCGCCACCATTTCCTGGGCGATACAGCACCCAGCTGGGTCACCAGCAGCAGCACATGGAGGCCCCGGGGCAGAGAGCAGGTAGCAATCCCTGATGTCTCAAGTCTGAGCCCCGGCCTCGAAGATGGGAGGCGTGTCAACCGCCAGGATGTTCCTTCCATCCCAGGTCCTTGTCTCCGCCTGGCACTTTGTGGTCACAGCCTGGCTCCCCAGCTTGGACTCGAACATTGGCTGGCAGAAGATGCTGTTCTCCATGGCCCTCTTCCCACCTCCTGCCTTGCCCACCAGGACGAGCCTCAGTGAGGATAATCCTGGATTTAACCTCTCTTCTCCACCTGTCAGAGCACAAAGATTGCCTGGCAAAGTATCCCCGTTTGGTAAACTCACAAAAGCAATTTTGCCCCATGTTTCATGGTGCTGGTAGTATGGAGAATGAACAGCCATCCCAGTTTACCCAGAACTGAGAGGTCCCCTGATCAAGGGACATGGGGAGAGTCCCAGACAACAGGACGAGTTGGTCACACCGGTTGTAGATTGCCTGAGTCCAGCGGCTCGGTGGCATGGAGTGCTTATCAGCAAATGGAGGGAAGACCTGATCTGTTATAATCAGACCAATTGTTAAGCTACCAAAAATCCCTGCTCCCATGTTCTTAGGTCAAATAGTCTACTTTAGGGGCATCTCTCCCCGGCCCATTCACCTTCCTTCATTGTCCCCCAGGCACCTTTTTCTTGATCCTTCTCTTTCTTCTTACTCCCCACCACTCAGGCCTCACCCAAGAATGACTTCTCAAGCTTCACTTGAGAAACCTGCAGAGCCCTTTGCAAAGCCAAGACCTCGCTGCATGCAAACTGTTAGAGTATTTCCCTTCGTAACAGTTTCAAGGAATTAATGCTAATGAATGAATCTCTAATTGTGTAAGTTTTAAGTCCAGGACAGGTGAATTAGAAAAAAAAACAAACCCTACTTTTTGAAACAAATGAATTTTCCTAGTGCCCTTGGGATCATACCATTTAGGGTGTTACCTGCTTCCCCCCCCCCCCCC
>NW_027529515.1:0-59802 GCF_008692635.1 Crocuta crocuta | reverse complement strand
CCAAACTAGCCACAGGGATCAACTTGGCAGAAAAAAATAATTTAATAAATAACATGGGAATCGTTCTATCATACAGCTTCCTGGTAATGTCTCGTAACTTATCCAAATGGTATTTTAGAGACAAAAGAGAGAAAAGGTAACAACTTACCACCCTTTACGATCGCTATTCTTTGTCCAGTTCCTATGGAAACTAGTCTCACCTGGTTTGTAAAGTCAGTTTCACTGTATGGCCAATTTGTTGGTTTTTTTTAATATTTATTTTTGGTGAAGTGAAAGCAGGGGAGGGGCAGAGAGAGGGGGACAGAGGATCTGAAGAAGGCTCTTCTCTGACAGGCTAACAGCAGTGAGCCCAAAGTGGGGCTTGAACTCATGAAACTGAGAGATCATGACCCGAGCCGAAGTCGGACGCTCAGCCGACTGAGCCACCCAGGCAGCCCTGAATGTCCAATTTGAATAAGAGTTATCCAGGGGCGCCTGGGTGGCTTAGTCGGTTAAGTGTCCGACTTTCGCTTAGGTCATGATCTCGCGGTTCGTGGGTTCGAGCCCCGCATCGGGCCCTGTGCTGACTGCCAGCTCGGAGCCTGGAGCCTGTTTCAGTCTGTGACTCCCTCTCTCTCTGACCCTCCCCTGCTTATGCTGTCTCTCTCTCTCTCTCTCCTAGAAATAAATAAAACATTTAAAAAAAATTTGAATAAGAGTTATCCAGATTGAAGAACCACAGTACTGAGTATTCAAGTCAGGCCTTGCTTTCGTGTCCAAGCTAGTGTGGGTCTGCTGGATGGAGACCAGCCCTGAGAACTTTCCATCACCCTGCCATCCATGAAGGGGCCTTTCAAATCAAGTGTGCTGGTTAATCTTAGGTGTCAGCTTGGCTAAGCCAGAGTGCCCAGTGGTTTAGTCAAGCACCTATCTAGGTGCTGCTGTGAGAGTGTTCTTTGGATGTCCTTCAGTAAAGATTGCCTGTCAACATGGGTGGGCCTTGTGCAATCAATTGAAGGCCTTAAGAGCAAAAAGCAACGTTTCCCAGAGAAGAATCCTGCCTCAAGACTTGAACATCCATCCTTGCCTGAGTTTCCAGCCTGCCAGCCCGTCTGAATTTTGGACCTACCAGCCCCCATAATGACATGAGCCAGTTCCATAACATAAACGTACTCATATATATATCCGATTGCGTTTGTTCTCTGGAGAACACTGATACATCAATCTAGCCCAATTCCCTCTGTTGGAAGTTGGGGAACGAGCAAATCTGAACGTAATTCTCATCGTTGGCTCATTCTTTTCAAGGATGGAGCTTATAAGGAGAATTTTTTTTTGAAGATGTCATTCCATAGGTTGACAATGTTGAAAGCTGATGTTTTTGAGATTAAAGCTTATTTTCAGTGTTGAGGATTTTGAAACCAAGGTGCTCTGTTTGCCCACATACTGCCCCGTATCCTCTTCGGAGGTGGTCTCCGGAGCGCGAGCAGGGCGCAGGTGTACAAGAAGGGGACTGGTGTGCCGAGACTGGCAGAGAGAGGACCTTAGGGTCAGGTGACACATCCAGTCCTTTTACCTGGGGGCGTGGGAGGGGCTGCACTGAGGGGTCCCTAACACTAACACGGCAGAGATAAGAAGCCGTCTTTGCCCAGCACCGCGCGACGGAGGGACGGTGGCGCTCACAGGGCTGCACCTGCCTGCACCCCTGGGTGTCCCTTGCCTCGTGCGCGGCAGGGTGGGAGGAGAGGGGCGCCTCGGCCCCTCGCCCCGGAAGCCAGCCTGAGCGGAAGAGAAGTGAAATAAGAGGTTCCTTCTCCAGGCCATCTCAGGCTTTCTCGGCTTCCTCGATTGTTTTTTGGGGGAATTTTCCCCTCCCCAGTCACAGTGCTACTCCTCCAGTCCTACGGCCATCTGGGGCCACGTGGCTGTGGCGCTCCGGCCCCGCGCGCCTCGCTGCGCCCTGGTGGCCCCTCAGTCCCCTCCAGACATAGCGCTTCCCCCCTGCTCAAAACCTTACTCAGGGCTGCCCATCACGCCGCCCCCGTCATTTCCAGCCATCCGCCCTCCCATTAAGTCGTTAACAAATGCTATTAAGCACCTCATCCACTTGGTGGAAGGCAGAAGGGTGCTCCTTCCTGCCAGGAAAGCACCTCCGAACGAAGGAGAGTGGAAGGGGGTCCCCTGCATCCGCTTCGGGAAGCCCTGCGTCCTGCAACACGCCACTAGCGGTCGGAGGGCGAGCGCAGGGAGCGAGAGGTGGAGCCAGCTCTGCGGGAACTGCCGCGGCCTCCAACTCCCCTGGACGACCGAGTAACAGTAATGTCATCCCTCCTTTCCCCACTAGAGGGAGCTGGAGATGGCCGTGCTGATCGCGGAAGCAGAAGCAGGTGCATTTGTGGGAAACTGATTATCAGTGAGAGGATAGGGCGGGTCATCTCCCAGGAATAGAGCCCTGCTGCTTATAACTACACTCTGCCCAACGACGAGGTTTAAATCGATTTTGAAACAATACGCGTATTTCTTTATCAGACAAAAAGCAAATGTTTCCCCTGAGCAGATCACGTTGAGCCATACCCCCTGGAATCTTTCCCCCTCGCTTTAAAATGGAAACTGTTTCCGCCAAGTTGAGTGGTGGATGCAACAAAAAGAAGAGATGGAAATGAAGAGTAAAATCAAAAGACAAGTTTTCAGGGGGCTCCGTTGGTTAAGCCTCCAACTCTTGGTTTCCACTCAGGTCATGGTTCCACAGTTGGTGGGTTCGAGCCCCGCATCAAGTTCTGTGCTGACAGTGCAGAGTCTGCTTGGGATTCTCTCTCCTCCTCTCTCTGTCCCTCCCCACTCAAAATAAATAAGTAAACTTTTTAAAAGGCAAGTTTTCAGCTCGTTTTCCAAAGGGCACCCAATGAGTTCTGGGGCAAGAGCAGGGGAGGAAGTTCAAGCCATCTACCCTCGCCCAGCAGTGGGGAGGGCACCCCACACGTGCACCCACATATGGGTGCAGCAGTGGATGTGTGTGTATGTGAAAACACTTTTGCAAAAACACAGGAAATAAGCTTGCTAGTATCACCAAAGGGCTTCTTATTGCTCTGAGCTCATTCTGTCCAAAATTTTAGATTCTGAAAAAATGTAGTATCAGTAATATTTTCAGGTTGCTCTTACTGGGGGCTTTAGGGTATATATTCCTTGACCCTAATTGTTTAAGAATAAAAATAAGTCTTAGAAAGATCAAATGTCCAGATGGACACAGATGTTACCAGTAGACCTGGAACAGGAGGGACAGAGATAGACAGATACAAAGGACAGAGATAGAGGGAGATGGAGAGAGATAGAGAGAGAGAGAGAGAGAGAGAACCCTGTTATCTGGTGGGCCTGGGGATATTTTGCACGTTCTACAAAGAGTGTCTGAGCAATCTTCCCTTCCCTCCTCTCCTGTGCACCCTCTCTCATTGGCTTCTGGTCTCTTTAAACACACACACACACACACACACACACACACACACAAGCAGTGAGGGATGAAAAAACTAGCCACCACAAATTCTCCCTGGTGGGGGGAGGTGTTAGACCATGTCCTTGGCAACAGGAAAAGAACAACAGGTGTGTTTCCTCAAAAAAACCATCTTCCGAGTGACCCAGAAGCCCTCGGAGACTTCAGAGGAGAAGAGTTTTTTGTTTTGTTTTGCTTTTAGTAACAGCTCCGTTTCTCTCTCCCCACCACAGCTTCACGATGCTTCTGTGCAAAACAAGTTCTCTACCCAAGCTAGTCAGGAGAATGGAGACCCAGAGAAGCCAATGAATCTCTGAGGCCTCCCAAACCAAGCCAGCCACTGCCTTTCACTGGACCCCAAATTTGGTGGTTCTGGAAGAAATAAAAGTTTCAAATGGACATGCACCTCCCTATCCCTGCCATGTACCTCTCTGGCATAAAGATAGTCTCTTACACATAATTCAAGATGGCAGTGAAGGCTAAGCTCAAGGCAGGCACCTCGGTGAGATGGTCTCTGGCTCTGCTCTCTCTCTGTCTCTCTCTCCTATGTCTCTGCTTACTGCTTAACTGCCCTGCCCCTGGGTTAGCGGTGCTCTGACTTAAGGGGCAAACAAGGGTTAGTAGGTTTCTTCCCCAGGTGGATTCGCTCTTGCACAAAACCAGGGAGACATCCGTCCCCACCCCACGGTGTGATTGAGTCAAAGTGACAAGCACTGAAGGGGTCAGGGGTGCTCTGGGCCCCTTGCACTGCCCTAGGCAATGCTCCACCTCTACCTGTGCCCACTGGCCATGTCATGGAGCCCCTGCATCCTGGGTGGTCGAAACTCCTTTCTGGAGACATTCTTAGGTTGAGTGTGGCAGAGTTCCACTGGCGGCTTGCACACTTGAGTTCCAGCTGCTTCTTGAAAAGCACCTTTAAGCAGAAAAATGAGATACAGGGAACTCTTAGTTCTTGGCTTAGAGAGAAGGGCAATCATGATGCAGAGAAACACAATTCACATTTTGCAGTGAAAGCCATGCTTGACTTACAAAATAGTCTCCCATATTAATATTGTAATTTTCGCTTCTCAAATGATAATGGCTAGTACACTGAATGGGGTGGAAATCTGCCCTCTTGCTATGGAAGACAGAAAGGCATGTGTCTAATACATAGAGAACATCATTTTCTTTCACCAGCTAGAAATTCCTCTGATACCTCATTTTTGCCAGGATTAAAAAAAAAAAAAAAAAAAAAAAGAGGGCCAAAGAGAAACTCCTCCAAAACAAAGAATTATTTTTAAGTGTTTATTTTTTTAGAGAGAGAGAGAGCAGGGGAAGGGAGGAGCAGAGAGAGAAGGAGACAGAGGATCCAAAGTGGTCTCCACGCTGTCAGCACAGAGCCTCATGTGGGGCTCGAACTCACAAACTGTGAGATCATGACCTGAGCCAAAGTCGGATGCTTAACCGACTGAGGCACTTAGGCTCCCCAATAATTATTTTTAATAGACCTTTATCAGCTCGAAACTGCTTTATCATGAATTTTATTTTATTTTTATGCCTGAAGCCAACTCATTTAATTGTCTCAGCATATATTTTGTAAATAGTTGATATGCAAGAAAGGGACATTGCTCAGAGGTCTCAAATGCATGATTTTCATGATTGAAGTGAACATGTAGTTTTACAAGTTGCTGTAAGCTACCCAGGCTAATACTCCTGTGTCCCCACCACAGACACCATCTCCATCAGCTGCTTTCTGTGCAGCAGAGAAAATACAAATTAATCACTGAAAAAAAATCTTGATTCTATATTTAGGCATTTCCTCAGCTACTCTGTAGACTGAAGAGGGATGGTCTTCTATTTGGGACAGTTTCCTTTTCCTCTACGCTGCCTCTTCACAGACTTGGTTGATTTTTTTTTTTCTGTTAAATTGTATGTATTTTTCTAGTTGATTCGAGAAAGGCCTTTATTTCTGATTCAAGAAAGCAAAATATCACCTGCTTTCTGTTATACTTGCTAACAATCCTTTTCTTCCCATTTCTTCTCTTTTTTTTTTTAATTTTTTTTTAAATGTTTTATTTATTTCTAGGAAAGAGAATCAGCGTGAGCAGGGGAGGGTCAGAGAGAGAGGGAGTCACAGACTGAAACAGGCTCCAGGCTCTGAGCTGGCAGTCAGCACAGAGCCCGACGCGGGGCTCGAACCCACGAACCGCGAGATCATGACCTAAGCGAAAGTCGGACGCTTAACCGACTAAGCCACCCAGGCGCCCCTGCCCATTTCTTTTCTGAACTCAGAGTTTATAGCCATTAAGTCTCCCCTTTTCTTTCAGCATTAATTCATGGAATTCCAGTGACAGCACTTTTTTTTTTTATTTATTTCTAGGAGAGAGAGAGAGAGAGACAGCGTGAGCAGGGGAGGGTCAGAGAGAGAGGGAGATACAGACTCTGAAATAGGCAATAAATAAATAAATGTCAGCAATAAAGATGGGGGAAATTGTTCCTTTTCTCCTACAGTTACAGAGAAAAACAGCAAATGTTTGGTCCTACAAAGAAGTCTGTGAGTTAGTCAGTGTTTGAAAATTGTAGCTCTGTCCTGGGTGTCATCTCCAAAAGTCTGGGGAATTATGGTTGTCCTTCTTAATAATGAGTTTCTCTATTAGTGAGATGTATACTTAAATCTAGTGATTCCTGACAGATCCAAATACTTACAAAATTTCTTGGACAGATCCAAAAGAGATCACTGATATTTCCCTCTTCTACCACAGGCACACAGGTAGTAAAATAAAACAAAATATAATAACCAAAGAGTTTGGAAATCTTCATGTGGTTTAAATCCACTGTATGCCGGGTAAAACAGAGCTGTCTTGCAAATACCACCCCCTGCTGTTTGTCATATGTTAGTTATGGTACATTTTTAACCAAGTCTGGAAATCTCAACAACTGTTTTCTTTATGGTTTCTGTAACTCTTAGAAGGCCATTCCCCACTTTCTCATGAATTTAAAAATATATTACTGGGTACCTGGGTAGCTCAGCCGGCTAAGCATCTGACTCTTGATTTTGGCTCAGGTCATGATCTCACGGTTCCTGAGATTGAGCCCCCCATTAGGCTCCTCGCTGTCAGCTTGGGATTCTCTCTCTCTCCCTTTCTCGGTGCCCTTCCTCACTCACTCATGCATTCTTTCTCTCTCTCTCAAAATAAATAAACTTTAAAAATATATATATTACTTATGTCCACATAAAAATCTACACACAAATATTTATAGCAGCTTTATTCATAAGCGCCAAAATATGGAAACAACCAAGAGATATTTCAATAAGTGAATGGATAAATAAACTACATTACATCAGATAATGGAATATTATTCTGTTTTAAATTTTTTTATTATTATTATTTCTAAGAGAGAGAGAGAGAGAGAGAGACAGCGTGAGCAGGGGAGGGTCAGAGAGAGAGAGGGAGTCACAGACTGAAACAGGCTCCAGGCTCTGAGCTGGCAGTCAGCACAGAGCCCGACACGGGGCTCAAACCCAAGAACCGCGAGATCATGACCTAAGGGAAAGTCGGATGCTTAACCGACTAAGCCACCCAGGCGCCCCAATATTATTCTGTTTTAAAAAGAAATGAGCTATCAAGCTATGAAAAGACATGGAAGAAACTTAAAACACAGATTACTAAATGAAAGAAGCCAATATGTAAAGACTACACACTGTGTGCTTCCAACTCTATGGCATTCTGGAAAAGTCAAAACTGTGGAGACAGTAAAAGATAATTTGGTTGCCATAGTTTGGGGGATTGGATTAATAAGTGGAGATAGAGGATTTTTAAGGCAGTGAAACTCCTCTGTGGGATACAGTGATGGTGGATACATGTCATCATGCATTTGTCAAAACCTGTAGAATGTACAACACTAAGAGGGAACCCTCGTGTAAACTGTGGACTCTCATTAATAATAATGTATCAATACTTGCTCATCTGTTACAACAAATGTACCACACTAGTGATAAGCATATGAATATGTGGGAACATCAGCATTCAGACCATAGCAAGCATAAATTTCCTCTATCAGAAAAGAAGAAATTTCTCAGAAAAGTAATTTTGTATGCACCTTAAGAAACTAGAGGAATAAGAACAAAGCAAACCCAAAGCAAGCAAAAAGGTCAAAAAAAAAAAAAGATAAGGATGAGAGCAGAAATCATGAAATTAAAAACAGAAGAAACAATAGAGAAAAATCAAGGAACCCAAAAGCTGATTCTTGGAAATGAGCAATAAATTAATAAAGCTCTAAAAAATATTTACCAAGGGAATAGAGGGAGAAGAAACGAACCACCAATATTTCCAGTAAAAGATGAGACATCACTACTGATCTCACCAAAATTAAACAGTCATTAGGGATATACTATAAACAACCTTATACCCATAGATATGACAGGTTAGGTGAAATAGATTTTCAACAATCTTTCACTTCTTTGAAAGACACAAGCCACCAAAACTCACTCAAGAAAAAATAGCCTAAGTAGTCCTATAGCCCTCAAGGAAATTAAATCCATACTTTGAAACAACCCAAAATAATAAACAAACAAGCAAACAAACAAATAAATAAATAGAAACTCCAGGCTCAGATTATTTCACTATGTAATTCTATCAAATATTTAAGGAAAAAATAACATCAACTCTACACAACCCTTTCTGGAAGTGGAAAAGGAAGGAGCACTCCCCAACTCGTTTAGGAGGTCAGCATTATCTTAATACCAAAATCAAAGAAAGACACTACAAGAAAAGAAAATCCTCATATATATCTCTCATAGCATAGATGCAAAAATCCTAAACAAAATGACAGCAGATGAAACCCAGCAATATTTAGAAAGGATGAAAATGCTTTTCATCACAGAAACGCCAGGCTGAATTAGCATTCAAAAATCAATCAATGCAATTCCCCATGTGTGTAGACTGATGAAGGAAAGCCATGTAATCATCTCATTGATGCAGAAAAGAATCTGACAAAATGCAAGAAACATATTAAACTCTGTTACACTAAGAAAAGAACTCTATATTCTGATAAAGAGCATCTACAAAAAATATTATATTATAGTGCCAATGTTAATATATTAATGTATTATAATGTATGTATTATGTTACATTACATTATATATAATGGTGAAACACTGAATGATTTTGTCCTGAAATGGGAAACTTAGCAATCTTGAAACTGTAGAATACTATGGTCCAACCAATAACAAATATACTGTAGCTGACAAGAGACAAGTTTCTCAGTGTCAAAGAAAGAAATTACAAATGAACAAAGGAAGAATGCTAACATAAACCCTCATGCTGGACTGGAGTCAGAAATACCAATATGAATTTATGACTGTTATTTTTTAATAGCGACATAAGTGTGTGTGTGTGTGTGTATCAGTAATACATACATCCCAGCAGCAACAAGAACAGTCAGCACACAGATCTTGGTTTTCAAAACCATTCTCCAATAAAAAGGAACCAGGATTTCTTAGAGAGGAAACTGATTTTAGGGTTGGGACAGGGAAAATACAAGATGGGCCTGGAGTGTCTTATAGTGTCAAAAAATTAAGGAAGTGCACTATTTTCAGAAAGAGTTGTGCTGTGTAGAGTTGATATTTTCTCCTTAAATATTTGACAGAATTGAACAGTGAAATAAACTGGGCCTGAAGTTTCCTTTTTTGGGAATGTTTAAAGTATGCATTTAATTTCCTTGAGAGTATATCTGGGACTCTATGAGAGCATATCAAAAGGACACAAGAGGCAACCTGAAAGGGTTCCCAGGGGCCAAGGCCTTCTTTTTATAGAAATATGATAGCGAATAAACACAGGGGAATGATAGAGTATTATTATTTTGCATCACCTATAAATAAATTAATGGATCTAGACAGCGATCATCAATGATTACAAGGTACTGTAAAAGAGATACAGATGGACATCATATGTCTCCAGAAGGAAGTATACAATCACTCATAAGTTGCAATGTATGGACCTTTTGTGGATCTATATTCAAATAAAATGCAAAAAAAAAATCATGACAATGGGGAAGACTAAACACTGCCTAGATATTTAATATTACATATTCATTTCTTAGATGTGATATTAATAAAAGGGAGAGTTCTTCTGCTTTAGAGTTATGTGCTGAAATGTTCACAGATGAAATGATAATACCTAGGATTGGTTTTCAAGTTATCAGGAGAGGAAGGGATAGGGTTTAGATGAACCAGGCCTGCCACGTATGGTTGCGGTGGACATCTAATGACGGATACTTTGAGGTCAGTACACTATTTTTTTAACTTCTCTTTACATAGAATTTTCCACTCAGAATATATTGACAAAGCTTTGTCAAAGCTCACAATATTTCCATTTACCTAAACATTTTAGATATATTGGGTTAAACAAGATACCTTCCAGCCTCTCAGCGAGAAAGTAAGAGATAGTACAGTCATTTGATAGGTCGTGGTAAAACCTTTTTGATACACTTTCCAGAGACTGCAAAATCTCATGTCTCCAATGACTGGCTGATAAATGCTTTTGCAAGTCAAGCAGTTAACACTACTTTGTGTTCAACAAAAAGGAAGACAGATGTATCCATTAACAGACAATTAAAAATTAATGGCAGATCGCTATTGTAGTTTTGGCATTTATCTTGGCAGGAGTACTAAGAATTGAGTGGCATTGCCGTAACAAAAGTGCTTCCGCTCCTATTTATTTATTTATTTATGTGAGTGAGGCTTCTCAATGCCTGCATTGGTTAAAACAAAATACTGGAATAGGATTAATCTGAACATTGCCCCATTCTAGCAAGGAATAATAGTCATGCACATATATGGAAGAAATGGGGAAAAAATCTCATTCATCCCATTGAGAAATGCATTTCCAAAATAAAATTCTGGGTTTTTTCTATAAATATACATGTGTATTGCTTTGATCAGTTGGATACCAGTAACAGCTAAGTAATAACCAAATACAGAAGAGCTACTTCTGTATTTGTTGCTACCTAAGCGATTCAAACTTAAAGCTTTATAGTCACATAATTTTCTTCATTTTTCATATATTTTTATAGCAGAAATGTAGGTGACTAGAGTGATCAGAATTTCCCAGCATAAAAATCTATTATAATAAAACACAATTCAGTGGGGCAGGTAAGTGGACAGCGAAGGAGAAAAAGGAACAGTGCAAAGTTTCCAACTATTAAAAGACTTTGCACATGTATTTTTAATTTTTTATTTATTTTTTAAATGCTTCTTTATTTTGAGAGACAATGTGTCTATGTGTGTGTGCACGCATGTGCATGCACACACGCGAGCATGAGCCGGGGAGGGGCAGAGAGAAGGGGGAGAGAGAATCCCAAGCAGGCTCTGTAGTGTCAGCACAGAACCTGATGCAGGGCTTGAACTCACAAGCCATGAGATCATGACCTGAACCAAAATCAAGAGCTGGTCACTTAACCAACTGAGCCACCCAGGTGCTCTTCATATATTTTTAAATAGCTTTTAGATATTCAATTTCTATGTTTTTACATTATTTTTTTAAAGAAGTAGCAATATTATTTTAAAATGTTGGTATCTACAATGTGCTAGAAATTGCATTCTTGGGAAGCATTCAGGATGAAAAAGTTTTAGAAGTTCAGTTTAAAATGCTCAAGAGAACACTTAGAGTTTTAAAATCCTTTCAGTGAAGGGGCATCTGGGTGACTCAGTGGATTAAGCATCTGATTCTTGATTTTGGCTCAGGTCATGATCTTGCAGTCTGTGAGACCCAACCCCACATCAAGCTCTGTGCTGACTGTGTGGACCCTGCTTGGAATTCTCTCTCTCTCCCTCTCTCTGTGTCCCTTCGCAATTTATCCTGTCTCAGTCTCTCTCAGAAACTTAAATAAATAAATAAATAAATAAATAAATTCCTTCAGTGACTAGAAAAGCAAAAATGTTGGAAGACTATTGCCCTAGATAAACTCTTACATAAACACGTGATGGTATATTTTTATAAGAAAGCTCATTAAGGTTAAAACCCAAGTAACAACCCAAGTAGCCATCAACAGTAGACTGGATGAACAAACTGCAGAATACTCATATGATGGAAAAATATACAGCAGTAAAAAGGAACAAAGTACAGGTATCAGCATCAACCTGAGAAAATCTCATAGACATTACGTTGAACAGAAGAAGCACTTCCCAGGAGAATATGGAGCGTGATTCCATTTTTGTCAAGGTTAAAAACGGACAACCCTAAAACTATGTATTAGTTAAAGCAACAGACATAAATTTTACAGTAAAACTCTAAAGAAAATCAAGGAATGATCGTCACAAAAGACAGGGTAGTGATTACACTGGGTGAGAGGAAGAGCAATGTGACCAAGAAGGAAGAAATAGGGATAGAGAACCTCAAGGTCAAGACTCTGTTTCTTAAACAGGACATTGGCTTGATTGATATTCCGTACATTGTACATACACTCATATACATGACATACTTAACTATAAAAAAAAATTCATCCACATTAAAAAGCATGAAACAAGATCTAAACTAATAGAAAAACTTGCTATCTTCTTGAATTAAAATACTATATTATGAAAGTATGCATTCTTCCAAAATTGATAGGTGTTTAATTCCAATTGAAATTCCAACTTCTCATGTGCAGAATTACATAATACTTTAAGGGCCCCATGGGATGAAAAAATGCCTGAGTGTAAAGAAATCAGTCTGATATTGACATAAGACCAAATAAATCAGTATAATAACATACACAGTACATAGTGAACCCCAGTTAATAATGGAATTTCATATATGACAAAGGCAGGGAAATAACAGTTTATGTAGTCAGGGTTGCTGACCTAAATGGTTTTCTAACTGGAAGACAACGAAACTGAGCTCCTACCTCACACTATATACAAATCTAAGAAGGATTAAATTCTTATGTGTAAAAAATAAAACAAAAATATTAAAATAAAGTACAGGAAACTATACAATCCAAGTTGGGCATACTTTCTTAACCAAGACATGTAGACAGAAGTTATCAAAAAAAAACTAAAAGATAGCTTTAAATATTTTAATATGAATAGATGCCATAAATACAGTTAAAGGAAGAAAAAAACCATCAAATTTGAAAAAAGATGAAAATTCGGCCTCTGTGCTGACAGCGCAGAGCCTGGAGCCTGTTTTGGATTCTGTGTCCCCTCTCTGCCCTTCCCCTGCTTGCACTCTGTCTCTTTCTGTCTCAAAAAATAAATAAACATTTTTTAAAAGATGAATATTTAAACTCTGTTTTAAAAAGAGATTGCAAAAATCCAGGAAATGTGCACCATATGCGTGGACTGTTCCAAGGCACACAATAAACAGCCAATCCACAGATGAAAACATACTCCGCTTTATAAACAGTAAAGGAGGTGAAAGTTAAAATAACAACTTGCAAACACTGGAAAGGGTAATAATATCCATGCCGGGCACAAATAATGGTGAGTTTCGGGAGAAGTACAAAGGAGACTTTAATGGGCTGCCTGGGGAATGTAAATTATTGCAGTCTTTTTGGAAAGCTCTCCGATGGCATTGATCGCATTTTGAAATATTTATGCCCTTCAATGAGCAATCCTATCCAAAGACTTCCTCTCAGAGCAATAGAAGCTCTGGTCAGGGCCGTCTAGCCCTTGCAGTGTTTCCAGAGACAAAAATACAGGAAGCAGAGTCAAAGCTCACCAGCGGGGAGATGAGGGGTCTATTACGCAGCCATTAAAAAGGGTGCTACGTATGCTATTTGGATGTTCTTCATTTCCTTTATGCTTCTCTTAGAGCCTGCCTTTCTCTCAGCTCATTTAGCCTCTCCTTTTCTCACGTACCTGGCCATCCCTGGCTTTTTCTCTGCAGGAGCTCCTCCTCATGCGGGCAGTCCAGCCAGGGACTCCCAACCCCCACGACAGCCCAAGAAAGGGGACCACTCGAAATCACAGCTCCCCCAAGAGACCCAATCATTCTGCAGAAGGGCTCTTTCCGGTTTATGAGTTTTTGTACTCTTGCCTGCCCTCTGGGTCCTTCTCTGTGCACGCTGGGTCATCTCACGGATTGTAGGATGTCATGCTGTTGTCTCGCTGAAGAAGTAAAATGACAAAGGCAGATGGGTTTAGTGATAAAGCCAGATGGCTCAGAGAGCAGAAACAGGATGTAGGGGAAGACTTCCTTCAGTTTTTAGAAGTTTTTAGAATGCTTAATTCAAATTACTTTTTTGATTCGGGAATGTCCAGAACTTAGGGATGGGTATATAATAAAAATCTCCCTCCTACCTCATCTCCTACATGCTCAGTTTCTCCCGCTTGAGGCAGCCAAAGTTGCCAGTTTTGGTGTTTCCTCCCCTGAGCGTTTATAAATAAATATCCATACATTTACATATATATGTGTGTATATTTGCATACATTGCAAAGAGTATATACAATCTGTTATGCTACACATATGGTTTTGTAACCCAAATTTGCTCATCAGGGAGCGGTAATTTAGGGGAATGGTGTCAGTGTAATGTGACAGTCACGTTGATGCATATGTGATTTTCTCCCCAGTGTTACATAATGTTTTATTCCACCAAGTAACGACAGTCAAGCATGTGCCCGGTTCATTCCCAGAAATGGCACCCGGCTCAGGACGCTTTGAGGACACCACCCCAGCATCTATCTGGGAGCTAGAGATTTCTGGGCACCAACTTAAACATCAGTTACTTATCTCTGTCTCTCTCTATTTTTTTTTTTTTTAGTTTATTTATTTATTTTTGAGAGAGAAACAGAGTGCAAGCGGGGAAGGGGCAGAGAAAGAGAGAGACACAGTGTCCCAAGCTGACTCGGCATCATTAGCGCAGAGCCTGACAAAGTGGGGCTTGAACTCACAAACCATGAATTGATGACCTGAGCTGAAATCAAGAGTTGGGCGCTTAACTGACTGAGCCACCCAGGTGCCCCTATCCATCTGTTGATTAGATCTGTTTCAACAGCAAGCGGCTTCTAAGGAAAAGATTACTTACTTGGTCACATTCTAAAATGGTGAAGAGTCACTCTGACTTCAGGCACTGCTGAATTCTGGCCCAAGCAGTATCATCTGGAGTGGGTTTTTTTCCCACCTCAGCTCAGACTCCACAGCTTGTCTTCATCCTTAAGTTCCTAGGGTCAACTGCTCATGGTGGCAGTATGGCTGCCACAGTGCCAACTCTACATCCTTCCAGGTTCAAGTTCAGCGTTAAGAGCAGAAGCCTTTTCTGGTAGCCCTAAGACTTCCCCTGACGTGACCAGCTTAGGTGTGACCACTTGAGAAACAATCACCATGGTCTCAGGGAAATGATTTGAGGCTTGATGGAAGTTTGGGTCACATACTTTATCCCTGGAACTGAAGATAAAGCCCCACCATGAACATATAGCCAGACAAAAAAGAGAAGGGTCCCCAAATTGAAATCCAAGCCCATCCTTAGGAAAAGGGGGAATGAATGCCAAAGCCACATGATTATGAGATTTGCTACTAACACTCACCCAGTGATTCTCAAAGAATACTTTCCCCACCTCAATGTTTCAACCAAGAAAATGTGGACAACTTGAGAAAGCCTCCACATGGTTCTGATGTATCTCCTCGTGGGAATGTTCTTCTAAATCCCACACTGGAAACCGAAGCTCTACTCAATTACCCTCCAAACATGTCCCATTAATCCCAATGTAAACTGAATGTAAATGGCTCAAACAAACTCAATGCACAGCTAGAAAAAATAATTCATTCCATTTATTGATCCATCCAACAAATCTTTAGAAGCTGTGGTCCCAACTCTCTCTAATATCACTCTTGTATATATAAGACAGGAAAGCTTGTTTACCATTACAATTCACTGCTGACTTCCAAATTTACATTTACAAACCAAACTGTCCATCCACAGGAGAGTGGCTGAACTAAATGTGTTATGTGCATATAGTGGAATATTATTCATGCTTAAACAGGAAGGGAAATCTGACACATGTTACAACATAGGTGAACCTTGAAACAAGCCAGTCACAAAAGAACAAATATTATATGATTCCACTTATATAAGGCACCTAGAGCATAAAATTCATAGAGGCAGAAAGTAGAATCCCGGTTTCCAGGGGCTGGAAGCCAGGAGGCAGGGTGTACATGTGGGCAGGGGTGGGTCGGGGGGAGCTAGTGTTTCTTGGGGACAGAGTTTCCTTTGGGGAAGATGAGATGTTCCAGAGACAGAGGATGGGAATGGTCACACAACAATGTGAATGTACTTAATGCCACCGAACTGTACACTTGGTACTGATTAAAATGATTTTAAAAAGTTGTAAATAAAAATAAATTAGATATTGGTGGTGAGAGTAGGTTAAGAGAAAACAACAAAAACTTCAAACCTTCAAACGTTGGTATTATTTCCTACAGAAAATAAAACAAATAAAGCAGTAAGCTTTTAAAGAAATAGAAGAGGGGCGCCTGGGTGGCTTAGTCGGTTAAGCGTCCGACTTTCGCTTAGGTCATGATCTCACGGTTCATGGGTTCGAGCCCCGCGTCGGGCTCTGTGCTGACTGCCAGCTCAGAGCCTGGAGCCTGTTTCAGTCTGTGACTCCCTCTCTCTCTGACCCTCCCCTGCTCATGCTGTCTCTCTCTCTCTCCTAGAAATAAATAAAACATTAACAAAAAAATAAAGAAATAGAAGAGATCCTCAGTGGCATGGCTGAAGGACAAGACAGCCAGAAGATTTGGGTCCCCTGCGTGGTCCAGTCAGTAGACTTGACTCAGGTCATGATCTCATGGTTCATGAGTTCGAGCCCTGCATCGGGCTCTCTGCTGTCAGTGCAGAGCCCGCTTCAGATCCTCTGCCCTTCCCCTCTCTCTGCCCCTCCCCACCTCATGTTCTGTCTCTCTCTCTCTCTGTCTCTGTCTCTCTCTCTCTGTCTCTCTCAAAAATAAACATTAAAAAAAGAGAAAAGAGGAAGATTTGAAAAAGAAGTGAATGTAATGTCTAGAGATGTTTAATAAGAATGTTAAATGTAATAGAATAGTTAAAAGCCCATTGTTATAGGGATGCTTGGGTGGCTCAGTAGGTTGAGTATCCGACCCTTGATTTCTGCTCAGGCCATGATCTCGTGGTTCATGAGATCGAGCTCCCCTCCGTGCTGTCAGAGCAGAGCCTCCTTGGGATTCTCTCTCTCTCTCTCTCTCTCACTCTCAAAAGTAAAGCAGATTGTTATAACTTAGGCAGTAATGAGTGAACTTGGCAAATAATTATGAAGCATGTATCCGGAATGCAACAAGTAGAAACAAAGAGATAAAAAATGGAAATCAAGAAGGGAACAGGAGATCCCTTCGCACACTGGGGTGAGAAGGTTGAACGCATGTCTCATTTTGATTTCAGAAGCAGTTACAGGGGAGAATCCAGGAAAGAGATTGATCAAAAATGTAATTCAGTCTGTTGTGTTTCTTAAATTCCATATAGGAATGAAATCATATGATATATATCTTTCTTTGACTGACTTATTTCACTTAGCATATTTCACTCTCGTTTCATCCACATAGTTGCAAATGGCAAGATTTCGTACTTCTTGATTACCGAGTAATAGTCCATTGTATGTATATACCATGTCTTCTTAATCCATTCACCAGTCAATGGACATTTGGGCTCTCTCCATACTTTGGCTATTGTTGATAGCACTGCTATAAACATTGGTGTGTATGTGCCCCTACGGATCAGCATTTTTGTACCCTTAGGATAAATACCTAGTAGTGCAATTGCTGGGTCATAGGGTAGTTCTATCTTTTAAAAAATTTTTAATGTTTATTTATTTTTGAGAGAGAGACAGAGTGCAAGCGGGGAAGGGCAGAGAGAGAGGGAGACACAGAATCCGAAGCAGGCTCCAGTCTTCCAGCTGTCAGCACAGAGCCCAACGCTGGGCTCGAACTCACGAACCGTGAGATGATGACCTGAACCGAAATCAGAAGCTCAACTGACTGAGCCACCCAGGCACCCCCAGGTGCCTCTATTTTAAACTTTTTAAAAATGTTTTATTTATTTCTAGGAGACAGAGAGAGAGACAGCGCGAGCAGGGGAAGGTCAGAGAGAGGGAGTCACAGACGCTGAAACAGGCTCCAGGCTCTGAGCCGGCAGTCAGCACAGAGCCCGACACAGGGCTTAAACCCACGAACTGCGAGATCATGACCTAAGCGAAAGTCGGACACTTAACCGACTAAACCACCCAGGCGCCCCTCTATTTTTAACTTTTTGAAGAAACTCCATACTGTTCTCCAGAGTGGCTGCACCAGTTTACATCCCCATCAGCAGTGAAAAAGTGTTCCCCTTTCGCATCCTCGCCAACATCTGTTGTTGCCTGCGTTCTTCATTTTAGCCATTCTGACAGATGTGAGGTGAGACCTTTACTTTTGAAGAAACTTAGAAAGGATGTAGCTCAAGAAGAAAACCAATATCAGGAAGAAGGCCAGAATTACAAGAAGAAAAAGAGAGCATTCTGTTCTTAGTAAAAACATAAGCAAATCTGAACAAACATTGAGCACACCAAAAAAAAAAAAAAAAAAAAGATATCCAACGTATGAGATTAAAATAAATCAGGATAGAACTTAAAATTCAAGACAAGAACTTCATGTAGCCGGGAACACTCAAAAGGTATTGTATTTTTCAGACAGAAGATAGGATATTGATCACCTTCTGGTCAAGTGCTCAAGTGTTTTGTTTCGTTTCGTTCCGTTTTGTTTTGTTTTGAGATGTCAAGGGAATCTACACACACACACACACACACACACACACACACACACACAAAACAAAAAACAAACGAACAAGAAATCATGCATGAGGAGGGGGCGCCTCAAGAGGGGAGAAGCAGAAATGAACTCAGCCAGAAAATACGGAAGACGGTCATAGCGGCCCCTAGCGGTGAAAACTAACAGTTGTCCTGTCTCCTTCCTACTTTTCAGGAGGAATTTTTAAAATAAAATCAGTTTTTCCTAAACGTTCATTGCACATTTTGTGTGCGTGAGAGAGAGAGACAGAGACAGAGACAGAGAGAGACAGAGAGAGCGCAGTTCTTTGGATCCGAGGCTCCAGGGCTTTCTTTGTGCGGTTTGAGTTAACAGGGTTTGACCCCATTCCCGGAAATGTATCTGAAGAGACTGTGCTTTGCAGGGGCGAGAAATAGTTAAGGAAGATGGCCACTGCCTGAAAGCCTTCCCCTTCCCGCCCTCTCAGCGCTCTGTCCTTTGGACATTACTTTTCCAGGAAGTTTTCCCATTTACAGCTAATGGAGCAGAGGGCGGGGTGAATTGCCTGGTGCCTCCCAGATTGAGCAAGAAGACACCACCCACCACACGGGGTTCCGCTGGACCTCGCTGAGCATACGAAGTCCCAGCACCCTCCCCCTCCTGAGGAGGCTTTGCTCTTAGTGCCTCTTCCCTGTCCCAGGCGGGAGTGGGGTGCACTTCCTTCCAGCCCCTCCCAGTCTAGCATCCTGGTCTACACTGGAGCAGGCAAGTCAAGCTCTGACGAGGGAAGTTTTTAAAAATGTGTAGTGGGGTGCCTGGGCGGCTCAGTGGGTTAAGCATCCAACTTCGGTTCAGATCATGGTGCCCTCGTTCATGGGTTCGAGGCCCCATATCCGGCTCTGTGCTGACAGTGTGGAGACTCCTTGGGATTCTTTCTCTTTCCCTCACTCTCTCTCAAAATAAATAAACATTTTTTAAAAATAATAATAAATAGGGGCGCCTGGGTGGCTTAGTCGGTTAAGCGTCCGACTTTCGCTTAGGTCATGATCTCGCGGTTCGTGGNAATAATAATAAATAATGAAAATGAACAAGACTGGGTCTTGAACATCAAATATGTTAGGTTTGTGCAGGTTAGGGAATCTGGGACCTGGTCCTGATGCTGAAGGACCTCATATCCAAAGGGGAAATGAGGAGTTGACAAAACACAGTTAAAAGCAGCGATTAGAAAATAAAAATAGAACTATTTCCTGTTTATACTCTGGTTTTAAATCCTTCAACAAATATAAATAAAGCCTGGGATTACTTGCCTGACCCCATGTCAGGGTCATGAGGTCATTTCCGTCTATCAATACAGTTTCACCACCAAGACCAAGCTGTGCAAATAGACCAATAGCTGTTGGTTTTTCTAAGTAAACAAAAGCAAGAGGAGAGGGATTTCACATCTGATTTCCTACAGAAAAGAAAAAGATTCAGAAACACCCAGGGCTAGTCACAGAGTGAGGAGAGGGAGGGGAGGGGAGACAGGAATAGAGGAAATGGGGAAGGGGAGAGGGATGAGATAGAGTGAGCACCACCCTCAGAGATTTGGCAACTTCGGGGGGGTGGGGAGAAGAAGTTGCCAGACTCCGACATTAAGAGACCATTTTGTGCAACAACATCCAAAAAAAACCACCACAACCCTCATCAGGTTGACATTTATTTACCAGAATGAAAAATGAAAAACACCTCTATCTGATCTGGCCATAAATGGACTGGTTTAGAAACACTGACACACAGAAGTTAATAGCATCTGACAAGCTCATACAAAGAATTAGAACAAAAAGATTAAATTCAAGAGGCCGTGTTCCACATCTAAGTTCTCCCTGGCAAGATGTCATTATCTATCCCCACGCTTCTCAAAATGTGTTCAACACATGAAACACCACCGGCACACCTTGTGAAAATATGAATTTTGACTCAGCAGATCTGGGGTGGGGCAGGGTTTGTATCTCTAGCAAGTTCCCTGAGTCGCTTACACCACAGGGCAATAAATCTGGAGGCAGATTAACACTTGAGGCAGCAAGAATATAGGCTGCCAGGGCGCCTGGATGGCTCAGTCAGTTAAGTGTTTGATTTTGGCTTAGGACATGATCTCACAGTTCATGAGTTCGAGCCCCTCATTGGGCTCTGTGCTGACAGCTCAGAGCCTGGAGCCTGCTTCTGATTCTGTGTGTCCCTCTCTCCCTGGCCCTCCCTGGCTGTGCTCGGTCTCTGTCTCTGCCTCTCTCAAAAATAAATAAAAACATTATGAAAAAAAAGAAGAAGAAGAAGAATATAGGCTCCCATTAATCACCCAGTAGAACTAGCCACTCTCCCCACTGTGGTCCCTACACCAGGGGATGGCAAGCTTTCTCTGTTAGAGGCCTGCTAGTAAATACATTGGGCTTTGTGGGCCATTCAGTCTCTGTTGAGGCCATTCCACTCTGCCTGTGAAGCAATGTGTAAACAAATGGGTGTGGTTGTGTTTCAATAAAACTTTATTGACAAAAATAGGTACAGACAAGACTTGAGCCTCAGGGTGAAACTTGCCAACCCCTGTTTAGTACTCTGAACATATTTCTGCCTCATCTCTGTGACTTCTTCTTACACAAGCTTATTTACAGACCTCTATCTAAGTACTAGGTGGCAAGGGGCCCCGGGGAGACAGACACCAGTCCTCCATTCTGAACCCCCATGCACAGGACCATGCCTCACCTGTTTTAGCAGCTCTGCATCTGTTCAGCACAGCCCAGTGAGGCAGCACTGTGTAGTGGGTGCAGGGGAGCCAGTCTGCCTGTTGTTGAAGACCAGTTCTTTCCCTGTGGTCTGCTAAGGAGTGATAAACCCTATGTCACAGAGATTTCATAAAGCCACATGGAGGTACAAGGCCACTCACTACGTTGGGAATCAGAAAAAAGCCAGCATTACTGTCACTTGTTAACTCTACAGACCATAACCTGCTTTCTTACCCTTCAGAAATGCTTGCATCTATATATTTACAATATATTCTTATAGGTGTATAAAGAAAATAAAAAATTTTTTAACTATTTTCCCTCCTTTTTATTTTAGAGAGAGAAAGGAAAAAATGCACAAGGGGAGAGAGAGGCAGAGGGAGAGAGAGAGAAAGAATCTTGAGCACGCTCCACACTCAGCGAGGAGCCCGATGCGGAGTTTGATCCCACAACCCTTAGATCATGACCTGAGCCAAAATCAAGAGTCAGACACTCAACCGACTGAGTCACTCAGGTGCCCTGAAAATGGAAGGAGGGAGGAAGGGAGGGGGAAAGAGGAAAAAGCCTTGTTCCAGGGGCGCCTGGGTAGCTCAGTCAGTGAAGCGTCCAACTTCGGCTCAGGTCATGATCTCATGGTCTGTGGGTTCAAGCCCCGTGTCAGGCTCTGTGCTGACAGCTCAGAGCCTGAAGCCTGCTTTGGATTCTGTGTCTCCTCTCTCTAACCCTCTCTCTCTCTCTCTCTCAGCTAAATAATAAAAACATTAAAAAAAAAAACAACCCTTGCTTCAAGCCTGACATAGTCCTATAAATCCCACAGAAAGTTATAGTCAAAATTATAGGTGCTTAAAGACAAATTCAGTAGGTAAAAACATTCTAAGTACCGTATATGAGAATTATTTTCACTTTACACTGAATAGAAGGAAAGTGTAAAAAGGAAGTTTGCCACTTAGGATATAGAGCAAAACATAATTAAATTTAGTCTCAGTGGGACTTTGTTTCCATGTCACAAACTGGCCCTCACTTAATTCCATATGTATCAACACAGAGAAAGGTGCTTCACGGTGCACCGTGTACATAAACAAAGGGAGACCACATCCTTTCTGGGCAAAATGAGTTTTCCTGTTGTTTATGTTTAATTAGCTCTGGAGAAAATGCGACGACACCCGTTCAGTGACTTGAGGCCACTGCGATGTAACAGTGGGGAGAGAAGGAGGGCTGGGACAGCAACCAAAAGAGATGCAAGTGTGAGGGGCAGGTCAGTGACGGGCCCTGGGGAGTGGGGGCTGTCCTCCCCAGTGGCCCTGGGCTACTCCCGTCAGGGACATGCAGGGGCCCAGGCAGGGTCTTCGGTGGCTCACAGGATGATGGCTTCCATGGTCTTCTCCTTGGAAGGGGAGGGAGGCACTGAATTCTCCCCCAGTAACTTCTTCTCTGACCCTTCCTCATCCTGAAAAAACCAGGGAGACGTCAATAATTGTGGGAGAAAGACGGGGCCTAGTTAGCTTCATAGAACTTGAAATTGGGAAAGGAAAGAGGAAGGGAAGGAAAAGGTACAGAAGAGGGTGAGCTAGTCAGGGATCTGGGACAAAAAGGGTAAAAGGGGGGCCTGGAGAGGCAGAGGGCAGAAGCTATTCAGACACGGTGCTGGCACACTCTCCCTGCACAGCGAAGGGCCCAGCTGTGTGCTGGAAAGCAGGTGAGCCGTGCTCCCGGCCCTGATGATGCTTCCTGTTCCCAGAGCTTCACCACACAGACCCATTCTTTCCCCAGGGCCTCCCTGACAACTCACCAGGGGCCGAGAGCTCTGGCCACACAAGTTTCGAAGACCCATGCTCAGAGAAGCCAAGGATATGATGGCCTGCAGGACACAGACAGCCAGGAGCAGAGCACGGATTCCTAGGAACAAGTTCTAGAGATGAAAGAAGAAAAAGATATAGTCAGGAGGCTGTTCCCCTGATTCTGCTCTTACAACCACCTTATCAACCCAGCCAGGTATCAGACTCTGTCCAACCAACTACTTCCCACCAAAGCAGAGTGCATTTTCCAACTACAGCTCCACCCCAGAGTTGTCTGCAATGTGACCTTACCACATCTTACGAAGAGGCGGGTCTATTTCTCCACCCCTAGAATCTGGAACAGCCTAGAATCGTTTTGAACAATAAAATACAGTGGAGGTGACGCTATGCCTGGCAGCTTCCATTTCCTACCTCTTGAAATATGCACAGTGGGATACTCCCTGTTGGAACCTAGTTGTCGTGCCATGAGAAGCCCAAGCCACAAGGAGGAGCCATTGTAGGCTCCCTAGCTGATGACCTCAGCTGGGCTCCCAGCCACGTGAGAGCCATGTTGGAGATCCAACCCAAACGAGCTCTCAGATGACTTCATCCCCAACTGACATCCAACTGCAACTGCATGATAAACCCAAGTGAAAACTGGCTATCTGAGCCCAGCCAACCCACAGAATGTGAGAAGTAATAATAAGTAATAGTTTTAAGCCACAACATGTTGGGTGTGGTGTTATACAACAATAGATGATGGGACAGGGGCACACCAGAAAAGCTAGAAGGGTGTTTCTTGATGTCCTCTCTTCAGTGTCTCCTCTTTGCTTCTCATTCCCTTTGATTCAGGGAATGCTTATCCATGAGGGTCTGAAATACATCTCCAGCTAAGTTAAAACCTCCTGTACCACAGACCTACGTCCACGCTCAAAGAGCCTACATCCTTGCCCTCCAGTGCCCTAGCTCCTTGGGAACAGAGTCTTGTGATGGGTCCCTGGAAGAATGGACTCTTCTCACCATCAGTATATGCATGTAGGTTCTACATCTATCCTTTCTCCAGTGTGACTCCTGACTTCTTGGCCACGACTTTTGGTACCCAGTGGTTGTGACAGCAGGTTCTGGGTAATCACACGCAGAGTCGATGTCATAGAAGCCATCACTTTGCCAGGTTAAGCTATTCACACAGAGGGCAACAGCAGCCGTGGCTGTGGTGACACCAGCCAGCAGGAGCAGACCTGAAACATAGCCCTAAAAGGGAGAAGTGCAGGGCTCAGACACTCTTCATTAAGGATAGAGCCATCAGGTCCTGGCTCTAAACTTGTCTCTTCTTCCTCACTTCCTGGCCCAGGAATCCCACTCCATCCCTACAGTAGCAAAGATCCCGAAGTATCAGGAGCCAAAGGGAAGAAAACAGAAAACTAGGGCAAAAAAACAAAACAAAACAAAACAACAACAACAAAAAAAAAACAGACAAAGGAGAGGGCAGAGGACACCCAAGACTCACTGAAAGTTTGCCCCGGTGCTTCTCATAGACAATGGCCCCAGCTCCTGCTGCAATAGCCTGGAATGACAAGACAGTGAAAAAGGCCTCCAGTTTACTCTCCTGAGGTGACTCTTCACTCATTCCCAGGACAGCTGATTCAAAGCACAATCCGAGGGACCAGCAAAGAAAGCAGGCATATGGACAGGACTCCATTACTGCTGCCCTGTCCTTCCCAGCCTGCCCTTAGGGAGGAAAGTGGAGAGTAAAAGAATTTCGCTTGCCCCTTGAGGCAGCTTCCTCATGGCAAAGGGCATTTGTATCTGAGTCTTTGGTTTCTTCCCCCAATCCCTGACCCAGATCCAAAGGAACTTTCTCCTTGCGCATAACCACTTGCCTCCCACCGAGCTTCCAGCCCCTTCCTTACTCACCACAGTCCCTGCCCAGAAGGCGCAGCCTGAGGTGCACAGCTCTGTCTGGGGTCCTAAGCAGAGTAACACTCCAAGGGCACAGCTCAGAGCCCCTAACAATATCTGTGTCACCTGCAAGACAAGGTGAAAAGTCAGCTTCCTTTCCACCAGCCCACATGCCCCAGGAGCAGCCACCCAGCTCTTACTGAGATGCCTACCTCTCCTTTTCCTATCTTGACCTCTCTGCAGCTCTGATTCTAGAGGATTCTGGCTCCTTCACATCCATGAACCAGCATGTTGTGGCTCCCCACCATCCCTCTGACGTGAATTCCCATCATTACTTTTTCCTAAATATTATACTTTGTCATCCCACCTTATGATTCTCACTTTTTTCCTCCTCATTCTCCCTTGGGAATCCAATCATCCTGTCCCAGATGGGACAAAAGAGTGTTTTGACTGACAGCCATCAGTGGTCAAAGGTTCCCTCACCTTTAAAGCCATGGGCACATTCTCTGGGGATGCCCACCCAGCCATTGGTGAAGCAAGGTGGTGGTACAAGGGCCACTTTTATCCAATACAGCATCCCATAATGGGCAGTTCTTTCTCCTGAGCCCTGTACTGGCCTGGCAGACACCTTGTCGGGCCTGCGTCATGATCTAGTGTCTCCCCTTACCCCATCTTTCTCCTTCCTTTTTCATTTCATAGCTGTCACACTGTGACATTGCACATTGAACTCTGTTTCAGTGCCTGCTTCCTGGAGAATGCAGCCATCACAGCCTCTTGGACATCAGCATCTACATATCCCTGCAGCATTTCAGATCCATCATGTCCAAGTTCCACACCCCACCTGCACCCCCAGTGTCTAATTCTCCTGAATTCCAGGGCCTCAGTCTCCTGGTCACCCACACTCCAAACCTCAGCATGTTCTTGGATTCCTCTACTCCTTTGTACCCCGAGGCCACCCACTCCCAAGTCATGAGACGTCATCTACAGAGGATGTAGACTCCTCTCTTTCCTTGTCATTTCTACTGTGGCCCAGGCAGGTGTAGACCCTCCACACTTCTTATGTGGACATCTCTTGGCTGTGAGGCAGGCCCAGGTTCCTGCTCAGAAACCACCGAGAGCCTTCCCACCACTGACGCTGATTCAGGTCAGCTTCTCACCCTGTCACTCAAGGCTCTCAGCAATTGGACCCTAGGCTGCATTTCCAGTCTGATCTGCCAGGAGTCTCATTCTCTTTACTGACAGGACTTGCCCAATGCATACTGGCTTCTCCCTCCTTGTTCTTGCTGTTCTCTTGATGTGGGATTTTTTTTTCTTCCATCTTTCACCTCTATCTGTCTACACCTGCTCTTCCTCCATGCAAGGTCTGGCTCAGATGTCAACTCCTGCAGGTCAGTTCCCAAGGATCTCACCTGCTCTACCTTTAATTCTAGCTATGAGTATAGTGATCTGATACCTTCTGACTGATGTTGAGCACTTTTAGGTTACAGCCTAGGGATTCTCTCTGTAGTTCTCCTTGAAGTGTCTATCATATTGCCTCATATCTGCAGGCCCTCAGTTCACATGGGTTCCATTCAACTGAGCTAACAGCCCCCAGGGATTCTCCCACATATCCCCTCCAGCTGGGATGGCCCCTGCTGTACCAAAGAAGCCCATCACTCTTTTCCATCTAAATGTGTGGGGAGCCTACCAAAACTTTCTTTTCCCAAAAAAGATGGGATACCAATAGTAAGTTCTCCGAAGGAATCAACCCACATTTTTTCCATCCTATGGAAGGAGAGTTACCATCCTCTGTAGTACCTGCCATTCTTACCCCCAATGCCAGCTGCCCATAGCTCATCCTGGCCTTGGAAAGGCCAGTAAGACCAGTGTCCCGAGGATGAGAAAAGAGTTCCTTCAGGGAAGCCCCAGCTTTGAGCAATTGTCCCAAAGCTGATTCCTGATAGATGTGGATGTTGATGTGAGTGGGCTGGGACAGTGTAGAGGCCACATCGATGCCATTCACAGTCACCATGTTTTGGGTCATCCTTCTGGCTGGGAAGAAGACATACAGAAGTGAGGTCTGGGAACCAAGTAAGATAAAAAGGAATATGTCATATGAGTGAAAGGAGAGAAAACAGTCCTTTGTCAATATCCAAAGGGTCTTCCCAGAGCAAGTATCAGTGTCACTGTGGCCTTAATCTGGGATGCAAATCCATATCACCTCTAGAATTCTTCACTACATATATTCTTGGGTCATTTCCCAGAATTGCCTGACACAGTTTGTCTAGGTCTTGGGTTGGACAAAGAAAGGAATCTGAATTATTTCAGGAACTTAATATACATATTTACACATGATACTTCCGTATGGTGAAAAAATTTGAAAGATACAAAAGGGTATACCTTTAAAACCCTCCCTCTCATCTTTCTCTCCCAATCACCTACTTGCCTTCTAGTCAGAGACTAATATTATCATTTTCTTATATATCCTACAATGACATTTTTTGCACACAAAAGCGTATAAAAATATTCTCCTCCTCCTTTGCCCACAAACGTCAGGATACTACATACACTGCACAATGATTTGTTCACAGAACCGTGTTTGAAAATGATCCTTTCTCACTCATTTGTCCAGCTGCAAAGTATTTCGTTGTAGGAATACATCATGATTTTTAAACAGTCTCCTATTGATAGGCATTTATTTTCTCTTACAAACAATGAATAATTGTCTCTTACAAACCAGTGAATAATTGATTACAAACAATTGGCAGGTAAATGTGAATATGCATGTGTCACTTGAATAGATATTGCCTTCTACCCCATGAGCTACCCCATGAAATTCACATTCAGGAGCAAGATCAAAGAAGGTTCACTGCCCCTCTCCATGACCAGAGGAAGATGTCCGCAAATCTTTAAATCTTTTTCAAATGTATATCAGGAAAATTACATTCCAGTATAGATTTTAATCAGTTTTATGTAACCTACTGCCCCCTTTCCGGTGTATCTCAATGATGTTTGACAAATTCATACATTTGTACAACCCCAGCTACAATGAAGATAGAGAACATTTCTATGTTACAAAAAGTTCTGTAATGTTCCCTCCCCAGTAAGCCCCCTAACCCCTGGCCTGAGGCAACTACGGATCTGCTTTCTGTGACTATTCCAGTATCATTTCAATCCATAATTCTCTTATGATGAGTGATATTGGTCATTGTTTCCTATGTCTAAGAGCCGTTTTTTTTTTTTCTCTTCTTTTGTGAGCTCTCTGTTCATATCCTATGTCCTTTGCGTTTTTACTGTCTTGTTTTGTATAGGAATTCTTTACGTATTCAAAAAATTGCCATCTGTGACACAATTTCCAAATATTTCTTTACAATTTGTGATTTATTTTTTGATTAAAGTTTCCATCTTTATTCTGATTTCTGGGTTTATATCATACTTAAAAAGGACTTTTCCACATCAAGATCATAAAATAATTCTTCCCTGTTTTCTTCTTCATAGTTTTATGCTTTCCATTTTCACATTTAAATGTCAATTCATCTGGGATTTATCTTGTAAGTTGGAATATATGGATCCAAGTTGTTGTGGGTATTTTCCCCTCAGATGGTTAACTGCTGAAGGATAAGGTCTGTTTGAAGAATATATTACCTTTGTCCTACTGATTTAAAATGTTCCCCAGAGCAAAAATGAAATTTTCATTGGAATCCAGGGCTATTCTAGTCTTTATACTCTGCCCATTGGTGTGTCTGATGAGCCAGGCACCACTGCCACAATTTTAGTTATGAGTATGAGTTTATGGGGCAGCTGGGTGGCTCAGTCGGTTGAGTGTCCAGCTCTTGATTTAAGCTCAGCTCATGATCGCAGGGTCATGGGACTGAGTCTTGTGGGCTCCGTGCTGAGCATGGAGGCTGCTTGAGATTCTTTCTCCCTCTTTCTCTGTCCCCTCCCCTGCTCCCTCCCTCTCTCTCTCTTTAAAAGTTTTTTTAAAAATTTCTTAATGAGGGGCGCCTGGGTGGTTTAGTCGGTTAAGCGTCCGACTTTCGCTTAGGTCATGATCTCGTGGTTTGTGGGTTCGAGCCCCGCGTCGGGCTCTGTGCTGACTGCCAGCTCAGAGCCTGGAGCCTGTTTCAGAGTCTGTGACTCCCTCTCTCTCTGACCCTCCCCTGCTCACGCTCTCTCTCTCTCTCTCCTAGAAATAAATAAAAACATTAAAAAAAATTAAAAATTTCTTAATGAGTATGGAGTAAATTTATTTTAAAAAATTAAATGAGTATGGAGTAAATCTTTTAAAAATGAGTATGGAGTGAAAATGAGTATATTTAATTGAGTTATTTCATAACCCCTTCATGTTATCTTTTTCTTTCATGGCCATTTTTGCTGGGTTACTTCTCCATATGCACTTTGGAATCAACTTGCCCATTTCCAAAAGCAATCCTCCATAGTAATTCCAATGGGCATCCTACTTCACCATCACTGATGGAAATCGTAGTTATATCAATAACAATTCTAACAACAGCAATGATGGCAAGCCTAAAGTCTTCCCTTTCATTCTATGTCCTTTTCTTTTTTAAAAAAAANCCCCCATCAGTCTTCAGTTTGTTCTCAGCATTCAAGAGTCTCTTATGGTTTGCCTCCTTCCCTCTCCACCACTATTTCTCCCATTCTTCTCCCCCACGGTCCTCCGTTAAGTTCCTCCTAATTGTCCTATACGTGCAAACATATGGTATCTGTTCTTCTCTGCACTGCTGGTTGGAATGTAAACTGGTGCTGCCCCTCTGGAAAACAGTGTGGAGGTTCCTCAAAAAATTAACAATAGAACTCCCCTATGACCCAGGAATAGCACTGCTAGGAATTTACCCAAGGGATACAGGAGTGCTGATGCGTAGGGGCACATGGACCCTAATGTTCATAGCAGTACTCTCAACAATAGCCAAAACATGGAAAGAGCCTAAGTGTCCATCAACTGACAGATGGATCAAGAAGATGTGGTTTATCTATACCATGGAATACTACATGGCAATGAGAAAGAATGAAATCTGGCCATGTGTAGCAACAGGGATAGAACTTGAGGGTGTTATGCTGAGTGAATTTTAAAAATTTTTTTAATTTTTTTTTTTAATTTTTGAGAGGGAGACAGTGTGAACAAGGGAGGGTCAGAGAGAGAGGGAGACACAGAATCCAAACACAGGCCCCAGGCTCTAAGATAGCTGTCAGCACAGAGCCCAACGCAGGGCTTGAACCCACGAACCGTGAGATCATGACCTGAGCCAAAGTCGGACGCTTAACCGACTGAGCCACCCAGGCGCCCCTCTATGTCCTTTTCAAAGCAATGTCATACTTGCACCTACCTGGTCTTTTTGGAGGTATAAAGGACAGGTGTTTGACAGTTCTGCAGACACACAAGGAGGTTCAGACTTGTTCACAGACACACATAAGGAAGTCCCGCCTGATTCCAGCCAGATCTCCCCTGGGGTCCCAGGAGCCAGTGTCACAACGGCCCTCTGAGCCCCCTGGGAACCACCACTCCCCCCACCACACTCCAACCCAGCTCAGCTGAGCCCCCTGCTCTACTTCTGGACCAGCCCAGTCCTGTGAGAATTCCCCTCCCATGCCACAGGAACCCTGCTACATCGGGCCCACCACTTTCCAACTTCATTCTGAAGGACTTCTCACCACCAAGCCGCCCCACCAGGAATGAAGGTGGGGTGAGGCCTAGTGAGGTGAAAGAGAGCCAGGCTGCTGCAAGCAGCACATACCCCTCCCCTCCCCAGGTCCCATCTAGTATAGAGCATCCTGCCCACCCCCCAGCAGATCCTATAGGGACTGGGAATGGGGGAAAGCAGCATCATGTGAGATAGGATGGGGGCTTTGGGAACTGGCCTTGGAGACTCCGCAAGAGAGAAATGTCCTGTAGTGAGAGGCTCCTGGGAAGGGACCACCCAGCCTGTGGGGCCCCTGCTCACCTGCTGTCCTCTGGGAGCCCCTGCCAGCCGGTAGAAAGGAGAAGAAGAGCAGAAGCCAGGGGTGGAGGGAGGAGGGCCTGATCATCAGCACTGCAACTTCCCAGAAAACAGCCAGAGGCAAAGGGGCCCCTCTAGGGGGATTCCAGTCTTGAGTAGTTAACCAGACTAGCAAGAGGTGGGGGGAAGGAGACTGCACTCATGGGAGTGCACACACACACACACACACACACACACACACACACCACACACTCATACACATTCACAGCACTGCCAGATCTGTGTCCAGAAAGCACCTGCCCAAGTGGCCATGGGGGAGAAGAGAGCTTCCCAGGGTTTTCCTGGGCTGATCACCTCTATGGGCTCCCAGGCCACCCACCTTTCCCCCATGCTCTCCAGGCTGGAGCCCAAGGATGGACTGGTAGCTGGAAACCCCCCCCACTGGGGCCCTTCTGCCCTGGCTGTCATCCAGAGAGGCTGGGCTAAGATTCAGCCTGCCTCACCTCCACCCTGCCTTTCTGGTGTTCTATCAACCTCTTCCTCCATCGCCTGGTGCCCAGCTCCAGCCCCAGCCCTCCCTGCTGGCACACTCCCTGCAATCCCCCACCCAGGATCCCAAAGAGAGCAGGTGAGGCAAGCCCACAGCCAGGCACCCCTTCCCCAGGACCCCTCCCCACCCCTCCCCCCTCACAAGCCTGGCCCAGGACTTGCTGAAGATGGTGGGAGGGAGAGACCAACGGCCTGTGGAAAATGGACTCCAGGAAGATGGTAGGAGCAGAAGGCGGGGGTGTCCCTGTTTGATACCAAGTCAGTCTGGCCTTGACCTCCACCTCCACACGCATGCAACTTGGTCCTTCCTTGTATATGGGGGACAGAGTGGGGAGTACAGCTTCAACAGGCCGTGCAGAGCTGAGTGGCCGTTGGTAGAGAGGGAGGTGTTTAGAGGTTGAGGGGGGTCCCCAAGCCCTTTGTGGGGCAGCTGCGGCAACAGAAGCTCACCTGGCAGCCGAGGACTTGGGCTCTGCCCAGGAGCCTAAAGGCTTCAGGTGAGACCTCAATGGCACACACAGGCTGAGAAAAGAATTTGGAGAGGTGAGGAATCCAGGGCACTGCTTGCTCCAGACCTCGAGGCCGTGAGAGGATGGGGGAACAGCAGGTTGAGGGTGAAGGGGGAGGCTCCAGTGGGCTCAGCAGTTGCCACAGCACCAGGAGAGCAGGGCTGTCCCAACAGGACACCTCGCAAGAAAGGGACAGGGATGTTGCTCCATGACCAGGGACCTCCACAAACCCCGAAGGCGTGAAATCTTTGGAAACACTCTGCGAACCTGCCAAGGCTCTCCCTGACACTCCCTTCCTCCTCCCTCCCAGACAGATGTCCACAGGCATGGGGACAGTAGACAGTGGTGAGGCGGCCCCTGGAGCTCCGCAGCCCACCCACATTGATGTGCACATCCACCAGGAGTCAGCTCTGGCCAAACTCCTGATAAGTGGGTGCTCCCTGCTTCGTTCCTCCACCTCCAGCGCCCTCTCCCAGACCCGGGGCGGGAGCCGGCTGCTGGTGGCCTCCTGGGTAAGTAGGGGCCCAGAGTGTTGCCCATACTCCCCACATCAGGAAAAGAAAACCTTCCTTTTGCTGTGCACACTCTTGGCCAGCCTCTCTGAATCAGACACTGAGCCAGTTTTATCTTCTTATTAGAAATCAAGATCTCCTGTGCTCCATTTCTGATGTTTTAACATACTTACTGGTCTTCTCCATAAAAGCTGTAGGTGGGGTGGGTTTTGGGCTAAAAGGGTGCAGGAGAGACATAGCCATTTATTTATTTATTTGAATGTTTATTTATTTTTGAGAGAGAGAGAGAGACAGAGTGTGAGCAGAGGAAGGGCAGAGAGAGAGAGACATAGAATCTGAAGCAGGCTCCAGGTTCTGAGCTGTCAACACAGAGCCCAATGTGGAGCTCGAACTCACAGACCACGAGATCATGACCTAAACTGAAGTCAGTCACTTAACCAACTAAGCCACCCAGGCACCCCGAGACATGACCATTTAAAGTCCCAGCTGATGGAGCCCTGACCATCCTCTCCCCTTCTCCAGACCCAGCATGGCCTGGTTCTCCCTCCTCTCTTCTCCTTCCTCTTTTTCTCTTTCATGGGGGATTCCAACTGTGTATACCTGGAGTCCTCAAAGCTGCCTGAGACTTGGGGGCAGAGGGTTGCCCCTGGGCCTGGGCATCTGGAAGCCAGCTTCTTAGTTCTTCTTTTTCCTCCAGGTGGTACAGATCGTGCTAGGGGTGTTGAGTGGGGTCCTGGGGAGTTTCCTGTACATTTTCTACTCTTCCGCCTTGCGTGACTCAGGAGCTGCCATCTGGACAGGGGCTGTGGTGAGTGGGGCGGGGAGACGGTTGACAGGCCAAGAAGGGGCAGATTCACCTCCTATCAGACGTGATAGACCATCACCGTCACCATCAGCACCATCACCATCACCCACGGTACTATAAAGTGTCAGCAATTGAAAATCCCCTCCGTTATTCTCGGCTGAGAATACAGATAAGAAAACAGCCAAGGAAAGTAGTGGTCTGTCCAAAGTCAACAGGTCAGCTATCCTCGTTTCTGGGCCCGGGCTTCTCCCACCACGTGGGCCACTTCACCCCAATTCAGCAAACATCAACCAAGGATCTAGGTCACACTCATTTCCAGACACTTGCATTGAGATGGGGAGGAAGAACATACTAGAGAGTGTATACTCTACAAGATAATGTTGCCCCAATGCCTTGTGCGGGCTTTGCACACAGTGGGAAGCCAGTGGGGGGTCACTGAGCGACAGTGGTGAACATCAACAGATGGGTGTGTGCAACAAGGGATTGAGGGCAGGTCATGGTAACACTGAGGGGCCCTTTGGCATGCCCACACTCACAGAATGATAGCAAAACACGTGCATTTATTGAGAGAGGAGCCAAAAGTAATCATCCTCATGCAACCAATGGCAAAACAATCAGATTAGTTCTAGAATTGCCAGATAGGATTCGAATCCATCTGTCCACCATGTGGATGGTATACCAGACGTCCTGTTCTGTCAGCCCAGGTGGTGGGGTTGCTGAGGACTTGCTGGGAAAGTTGCCTGGACCAGAGGCCACCCAGAGGCTCATCGTGAACTGAGAGCTTCTCCAATGTCCTAGGGCATCCACCATCTGGAACTTTTGCAAAACACCGTTGCTTTAAAAGGAAGGTTTTGGAGAAAGGAGGGAGGGCTCTTCATTGTCCCTAAAACAGAGGGTCCTGCCACCTCAGGAGTTTGATGCTGGCCTAACCCTCGCCATTAGCCTACTATTGATGACAAAACTTAGCTCAAAACCTCAGGGCCACATGCAGTGTGCCAAGGAAGGGCTGGCCCATGGCTGGCTCTATCTGTGGGGGTTACTGGCAACTGGAAGGCTTGCATCTGCTGTTAGTCCTGCTCTCTTCCATCTCTCCCCAGGCCGTGCTGGCTGGAGCTCTTGCCTTCATTTACGAGAAACGGGGTGGCATCTACTGGGTGAGTTTGGGGAAGGGCAAGAGTGGACACCAGGCCCAGAAGCTGGAAGCCAACCAACCATGCCTCCTGCTGGGACACACATGGGCTACATGGGCCTGTCCCTCTCTCCCCAGCTGGGTTCCCAGGGAGACTGAGTCTCCAAGGTCTCTCTCTGCCTCCTCTGCCACCAGGCTTTGCTGAGGACCCTGCTCGCCCTGGCAGCTTTCTCCACAGCCATTGCCGCCATCACCATTGGAGCTGATAACTTCTATAGGTGCTACTTAGATTTTGAAGACTTTATCTGTGATGTCTCCCCGAGTGCCTGGTACGGGGCCACCCTGCCCCCCAGCACTCCGAGTCCAGAAGAAACCAGAAGGCTGCACCTGTGCCTCTCTTATCTGAACATGGTGAAGGTAGGGGGGCAGGAGGTAGGAGTGCGGGTGGGCAGTGGGCAGGGAAGGCCAGGATGGCAGACGAGAGTAGGGCTGTGTTACTTGTTCTATACCCAGCTTGACTACTGTCACCACAGACGTGGCATTAAACAAACTAGAAGTAGTTCCTGGGGTGGTGGGTGTTATAGACTCATGGGAAATACAAACACGGAAATAATAAATGAACTAACCTTGTGAGTGCGCAAAGACGTTAAATGCAATTCTCCCTTGATCTTCTCAAGCCTTGGGGCTGCTGAGGCACCAAATTGTAGCCCAAGCCCGTCACTGTCAGAACAAGGACACCGAGGCCTGATGCGATGTTTCTGTCTGCTCTCTGCATGCTGGACTCGTTTACCCCTCCCCTCCACGCACAGGTTCTTCCTCAGCACCGCCCCCCACCCAGAAGCTACAGACTTGAGGATGAAGGGATAGAGAGAGACCCTAGGTTGGAAATGAATGAGAACACGGAGCACAGATGGCAACACTTTGGTGGTGACAGATTTGGTCCTCTGTCCCCAGGTCCTGTTCATAAGCTTTTACGTCATGCTCTTGGCGGTTTGGGCTCTGCTGCTTCTGGCATCTCTGGTCCCCGTGTGTCTGTACTGCTGGAGAAGGCTCCAGTGTAAGGTGAGTCCCTAAAGTATGCCTCTGTGTTTGAGCGGTGGGACTGTCCAGAAGAGGCAGAGATGGCGAGCTCATGGCTTGGGGAGGAGAAAAGGGCCCTTACCGTGAGTCCCAAGGGGCATCGTGCCTGTCTTCCTACTCCAGTGGTGGCCCAGTCCAGAGAACCCCGGTCCCTGATCTAGTGGCCCCCACAACAAAGACCCCAGGAAGGCAGGGAAGTCCACACCCATGGTGGGATGCTGGGACTCTTTGCATCAGGTACCATGAGGCTGGCGTTGGATCTGGTTGACTCCAGAACTAAGTTGCCCTGGAGGAAAGAATTCACACCTTCTCTCCCTGGGCTATCTTACCCCTCTGCCTCCCTTAGGAAACAGAAGAAACTGCTGCAAGTGAGTGAAATCTAGCCCCGCTTCTCCTGAGTGCTCACGCCTGGACTCTTTCTGGACTGCATGTCCCTGCTTCTGGCTCCGGGAGAAGGACCAGGCTGGGAAGGTCCAGTTATCCTGCCCCCACTGCTGTGCCCACTGCCCTGCCCCAGCGATCAGGACGGCAGCTCTCGCGGCTGGCTCACCTTCACTGTCCCGCGCTGCTTCACCTCCCCTCCTGAGCAGTGATGATAATAAATGACTTGTTGTTGCTCCGAGCTTCTTGCATAGCTCTCCCGGGGAATTTCTCTGGGCTGGGAGAGGCGGAGGAGAATGAGCTGATGCAAACCTATGATGCTCCTCCCTCTCCCAACCTCCCTTCTGGGCCATGAAAGTAGCCTCTCTTTGAGGATGGTTCTGGGACTGTATGTCCAAGTGCCTGTGTACAAAGGATGAACCAAGTGGGGACTCTGAGCCCTGCTCCCTACGATTCAAATTTAAGAGAGTGAATGCTGGGCAAACTGAGAATTAGATTTGTTTTTTGCCTGTTTGGAAAAAGTAAGGAATAAATGCACCAAGATGCCATCATTTTGGAAATCATTTTTTAAAGATAGACGATGATGTAGAAACCCTGAATAGTTGTCCCATGAAAAAATACCTAGAATTGCTGGAAACGATATGAATCATGTATTTTTAAATTCATGCCTAACTTGGATAGGCTACAATAAAAGTAGGAGCATGGATTCAGAGAGCTGAGTCTTGAAATTATCATCCACCTGTCTGGGACTTCCATGAGCACTCGCGCATCCCGCGCTGCCTTGGAAGGATCCGTAGGACTCAGCACAAGTTTGTATTCATGGCTATGGTTGTATTCGTGGCTACATTTTATTACAGCCAAAGGGTCCACAGCAGCATCAACCAGGGACAAAGGTGTATCAGGTGGACGTGGGAGGAATCTGGGTTCAGGCTTCTGATATCCTCCTACCAGTGAGGAAGGGACATTGACACTATTCAAAGGTGGGAGAAGGACAGTCAAGTATCCCCGAAACTGGGAAGGCACTTTGAGACTGGAAAATGAAGCAGGCCACTCCATAGTGTTTACACAGAGTTTTCTTCAGGCTAACTTACTGACTGGAGGTCCACGCAGCTGCAAAGTTACTCTCACAAAGTCCAAACCTTAGTCTACAGATTCTGTCATGAGATCAAAGGGTTCACATGCACCTCCAGTGGCTTGTATGCTCCTGATTGACAGCTACTCTTTCATTAGGTCTTGTGGCACCAGCTGGCATCAGGAGAGGGAAAGACTATGTTATCTCTAACAGATTCCTGGGGGAGGGGGGCAAAACAAGCATCCCTCATCTCGACCTTGGCTGGCATTTCTAATCTAGCAAACATGAGCAAGATGGGGGCCCAAAGATGGAGTCACTATTGTCAGCACTCCTACAAACACATATACAGTGTTTCTGCTCAGGGAAGCCCACTGAAGACTCAGTGCCCAGGGTTTTTACTGGAGGCTGGTCACATAAGCACTCTCTCCACCTGCACAATGGCCACAGTTCAAGATACTCAGAAGAAAAGCAGGTGTCCACCTCAAATATCATTGTATAGTCCAGGCAAGCTGATACAGTGCAAGTCAGTGCTGCCAGCACACAAAACAACCGTATCAGCATAGGAACATTCCAAAAATCAACTTCTGAGAAGGCAGCCCAGAGCCAGCCCTTCAAACAGGGCCTTTCAAGGAGCAACCTTTATGTTAACGTTTCCTGTTCACTGCTCTGGGGGCATCTGTCAAACTCTGTAACCCAAAACTGCACTTGATAACCATGCTGAAGACAGCCAGCAAATCCTAAAGCCTTTGAAACTGGGGAGTCAAAGTGAAGACCCCTGTATATATCTGCAATTTCAGGAAACAGTTGGGGGGGAGGGGAATCCACCCTATCAAAGGATGTGACAAGCAAACTCTTGGTGAAAGAATTGACATGGAGACCATGAATGCAAGTCGACTCTAATATAGACTTGGGGCTTGAACTTGTACTGCTTAGGTAATCTAAGACCCTGAGAAAAGAATTTAAAGTCCTTAAGATGGTAGTGACCCTAGACACTTGTCAGAAATCAATTGCAAATTCTGTCAGGAGAAATTCACTTATACCTTTGACCTCTAAGAATTCCTAAAAACACTGTTTCATGGGGAAAGAAAGAAAGAAAGAAAGAAAGAAAGGAAGGAAGAAAGATGGAAGGAAAGAGAAAAAGAAAGAAAGAGAAAGAAAGAAGGAAGGAAGGAAGGAAAGAAGGAAGGAAAAAAGGAAAGGAAAGGAAAGGAAAGGAAAGGAAAGGAAAGGAAAGGAAGGGAAGGGAAGGGAAGGGAAAGGAAAGGAAAGGAAAGGAAAGGGAAGGAAAGGAAAGGAAAGGAAAGGAAAGGAAAGGAAAGGAAAATAAAGGAAAATAAAGGAAAGGCAATGCCGGAGGCCGGCTCCGACAGGTCCGGGAATCCCTGAAGGATGGATGGTGTCGGCGAGAGAGAGAGTGAGAGAGCCCCGAGATTCTTTCTGATCACCAGGCAGGCATCTCTGTCCTGTCGGTTTTTGTGTCTTTATTTAAAGGTTAAGCAACAAGATGAAGTCAGAGAAAGGAATTGCTTACAATGGGAGGCCTTTTGTGATAACAATAGTAGAATCATTCCAGCCAAGGAAATAACAGAATGTTCTTAGTGAAAAATAGGATAACATATAGGTCAAATTGTATATAGATAAGCTAGGAGTATTTTGTCTGGCTCTCAAGAGGATGAATGTTTCTGAATTAGTTTGTTTGTGGAGACTAACATGGGGGCCCTGAATGGGTCAGTCTTTTGCCCCTGGGTTATGTTTTAGCTACTCTTATCTATCCTCATACCAGCTGCCAGTGTAAGAGAGGGTGTTTGTGGAAAGTAGGCCTTGAGGAACGGACTGTTATGTTTCACCAATTAGCAAAGATATATGTGGTAACTATGTTTTGCTCTTAACCCCAAAATAGGCCCTTGGTCTCAGGGCCAGGGTCAACTGTAATTCTTGTGTTCTTAACCCCCTAAGTCTCAGATCTGTAAGGCCCATAGGAAGAGCCTTTTGACAATCACCCATAGAACTTTCATCTAAAATCTCTTTTGTAAAGGCAGGAATATGCTTTTCCTTATGATGTATCTGCATTCAGAGTATGGGTCTGATATGGAATATTGTGAGGCTTGGTCAATACCAGCAGACTTATATCCAACATGAGCCAATAGTAGCAGAAGGAGATACCAGTTTTCATTTCTCATGGCAGGAGCTGCAAACATTGTCACTTCCTTGCTGTGATTGCCATCCAGAGAGGCCGGTGCGGCTCCCGGCAAAGCAAGGCAAGGCAAAAAATAATAATAATAATAAACTGAAATTCAGCATAAATTTACAAACATCAAATCAGGAACACAAATCCTTCAGTCATTGCTGTTTTTTTATATAAAATTATCATGCTTAATATATTTAAAGAAATTTTAAAAGGGAATTAAAGTATTGGCAAAAATAAGAGCTTAGCAAAAAATTATCAGATTTTTTAACCCCAAAGACAGCATCTAGAAATGAAAATTATAGTAATCAGAATAAAACCCCCAGTAAACAGATCAGACATAGCTGCAGAGAGAGATACTAAACTAGAAGACAGGTCTGAAGGAGTTATCTGAAATGCAGCTCAGACAGGAAAAAGAGATAGAAAACAGAGCAATTTAAGAGATATTTAGATCTGATGTAGGACAGAATTTTAAGAGGAAGAAATAGAGAGAAAGAGAGAAAAGTAAATAGAAAATCAAACATAAAGGCTGAGGAATTTTCTGAAAGAAGAAAGAAAACAGAAGAGGAATGCCTAGGTGATGCTCTCGCAGTTCATGAATTCAAACCCCATGTCAGGCTCTGTGCTGACAGCTCAGAGTCTGGAGCCTGCTTCAGATTCTTTGTTTCCCTCTCTCTCTCTGCCCCTTCCCCCCTCTCAAAAATAAAAACATTTTTAAAATTTATATTTTTTTATTTTTATTTTTCATTTTTAAAAATTTTAAACAACTACATATTTTATATATAATACAAATATTTTTGTTATATAAGAATTAAATTGCTATGGCTCTGTTAAAATCAGACTTTAAGGCAGAGAGCATTCCTACAGAAGTCGCTAGTGGTCAATTCAGCAGACCTTCTTCCTTCTCCCATTTTATCCATACTCTCCTGGAAGCAGGAATCTGTACTTCCAGATGGAAGAGCCATCTTATAACCAGGAGGCTACCGTCCACAGGCTGGAGATGGTGCAAACAAAGACCCAAGGAGCCTGTGCGGCCCACAGCTTGACTGCACGTGCCAAACCCGCCTTGGATTGCTTACCTTTTAATATCTGTCTATGAGAAAAATTATTTCCTTACTGACTTAAAGAAAGAGATAAAGGGGCGCCTGGGTGGCTTAGTCGGTTACGCGTCCGACTTTCATTTAGGTCGTGATCTCGCGGTTCGTGGGTTCGAGCCCCGCGTCCGGCTCTGTGCTGACTTCCAGCTCAGAGCCTGGAGCCTGTTTCAGTCTGTGACTCCCTCTCTCTCTGACCCTCCCCTGCTCACGCTGTCTCTCTCTCTCTCTCCTGGAAATAAATAAAACATTAAAAAAAGAAAAAGAAAGAGATAAAATAACTTCTTAAAGAAGTCATTTACAATAACAAGGAAACTGAAAGTTACCTAGAATCAAATCTATATATTCAAGACATTACTAAAATTAATGAAACCTGTTTATGAATACCTAAATAAATAGAAATGCATACACCCTGTCAATAGAAGGGAGGACCCTGTTCTATAAAGATGGCTTCTCGCTCCAAAGTGACTCATTAATTCAATGAAATTCCAAACAAAATCTCAACAGACTTTCTTAGTACTTGCTTCACCAATTCTCAAATTGATACAGATAAAAAGACTAAGAACAGGGGCATCTGGTGGCTGTTGGTTAAGTGTCTAACTCATGGTTTCGGCGCAGGTCCTGATCTCACAGTTTATGAGATAGAGCCCCGAGTCAGGCTCTGCACTGGGCCTGGAGATTCTCTCTCTCCCGTTCTCTCTGCCCCTCCCCCCACCTCGCAAAATAAATAAATAAAATATTTTTTAAAAAGACTGACTATCTCTCAGAGCAGAATCTGGAAAGCACAATTTGATTACAGCTAATTGAAAGCTGGTTTTATATCTTTTTGTATTTAAAAAAAATATTGTTTTTTAAATTTATTTCTGAGAGAGAGAGAGAGAGAGAGAGAGACAGCGTGAGCAAGGGAGGGTCAGAGAGGGACGGAGATACATAATCTGAAGCAGGCTCCAGGCTCTGAGCTGTCACAGAGCCCAATACCGTGCTCGAACCCACAAATCATGAGATCATGACCTGAGCTGAAGTCGGAAGCTTAACCAACTGAGCCATCCAGGTGTCCCTTTTTGTATTTTTTTAAGTTTATTTATTTTGAGAGAGAGAGAGAGCAAGCATGAGTGGGGGAAGGACAGAGAGAGAGAGAGAAGGAAAGAGAGAATTCCAAGCAGGCTTCATGCCATCACTGCAGAGCTCTATGTGGGGCTTGCGCTCATGAACCATGAGATCACGACCTGAGCCAAGATCAAGAGTCTTATACTTAACTGACTGAGCCACCCAGGTGTCCCTGGTTATACATCTTTAAAGAAGCATTGTTTGGGCCTACGTGGATAAAATGAGTCATAGGAGAAAAAGTGGGATTTGAGCAACCAGCGTCAGACCAAAGACTGAGACAGTCGGGTTCTTATTTTACTTAAATTATCTGGACCCTGTGCATGCCCCCTTAGTATCCTACCACCTGGGTATGCCAAGGACAGACCTCTCAGCACCTACAGAAGGGTTCTGCTTTGCTCTGCTCGAGTCCAGTGAGTGGGAGGTCAACCATGGTAACCCACTGACCATACTCCTCCTGGCCCATAATACAGTCTTGCCAGCAACCTCAGATCTGGTGACTTCTACATTTCCCTAGACTTGCTCCTGACTCTGCACTGACTTCTGTCAGAAAGGGTTCCCATGACTTGCTGGAGGGCAACCCAGTCTCTGATCTTCATGCAGGGATGGCCGTCTTGACCATTCCTGACACACCTAGCTTCGTACTTGCCCCTCAGTACTTCAAAATAAAAGAATGTGTTATTTATACCTACATATCTCAAAACCAAAAAGAAAAACAGAAAGGTGGATAACAGGAAAATCAGGATAGGGGAATGAGGAACGGGGAGGGGGAAAGTGTGCCTACAGAGAATTGCATAGAGGTCTACAGTAGTGGTCACAGTTTCTTCTTAACCTAGATGGTAGATGCATTATGATTGTTATTATTATGAAAATTGCACATATACATTTTCTACCTTCTTCTCTATGAATGATATAATCGCAATGAAAAGTACACATCAGGACTTCATTTGTTTGAGTTAATTTCAAAGCAATATGAAACAATGACTAGCACAAAAGCCATTCAACAAATTTATTGGTGTAAAACCTATCAGCAAAAATTGAACGGACCTTTGTTCTTCAGGATGCCCAACTCAGAAAAGTATCAAAAGCCTGTGGGACGGGGCGCCCGGGTGGCTTAGTCGGTTAAGCGTCCGACTTTCTCCCAGGTCATGATCTCGCGGTTCGTGGGTTCGAGCCCTGCGTCGGGCTCTGTGCTGACAGCCAGCTCAGAGCCTGGAGCCTGATTCGGAGTCTGTGTCTCCCTCTCTCTCTGACCCTCCCCTGCTCATGCTGTCTCTCTCTCTCTCTCCTAGAAATAAATAAAACATTAAAAAAAAAAAGCCTGTGGGAACAATGAGAGACAGCTGCCTGCTCAGGGGTGAGGAGTACATAGGAATGATGGGGATGACAGAGTAAGGCTGACCATGGTCCCAAAAACCACCTTATCTGTCAAGATCCATGCAGAAAACAGACGGCAGACTCGAAGTGGATTGTTTGAGAACCGTTTGATAAAGGGGCTATGTACAAGTGTGCCAGCAAAATGTAGGGAACTATATGAGACCATTCCCTACTGGGGTCGGTAACCGAGGGGGATCAGGGAGAGTATCATTATCTCTCGGCCCAAAAGATAAGGAAAGGAAGCAATGACTGTATTTTAGCCAGAGACTGAGAAAGCGGATGGAGATGGTGCTTGATTTGAGCTGTCGCCTTCACAGAGAGGCACAGCCAGCCTGAGATGAACTTTCAGGGAAGAATCCTGGCAAGTAAATACCCAAAGTGCCCCCCTCTGATTTCTCGCTAGTGTTTCCTATTGGCCAAACTCAGCCGGAGGTCATAGAACATGAGAGCTTATTGGTGTGATCAATACAAGACTCTTCTTTGGGGCACAGGGAAGACTAGAGGAAGGTGGAAAGACTATCTGGAGAGGCAAATTAAAGCTATCCAGAAGAATGACTTTCGCTTGTGTGAAGAAATACTGTTGAAACCTTCCCAGATTTGGTGAAAGCCATAAACTTCAAGACTTGGGGAGCTCAGAGAACCCTACGCAGAACAAACTACAAGAAGTACAAAAACAGACATATCAGGATCAAACTGCTAAAAACTAAAGACAAAGAAAAAATATTGAAAATGACCTAACAAAAATGACCCATTACCTACAGAAAAGAGTGATCCAAATTTCTGTGGTTTCTCATCAGAAACCGTGATGGCCAGAGGAAGTGGTATGACATTTTTTGTAATTGTTGAGTACAGGCACACTGTGCAACAGAAACATCTTACTGTGACTGAATAACGTGCGGTGCAAGGGAGCTTTGGGGGTGATGGTCGTATTCTTTATCCTGATCATGGTGCTAATTACATGAATCTCTGCATGCATTAAAATTCACAGAACTGTTCATAGGAAAAAGAAAAAGGTCACTTTTACTATAATAATAAAGAGATAAATTTGAGATTATTTACCTATCTCTATCTCAAAGTCTCAGAGTCATTTCCAGAGGTATATCTTCATTTTCTCCATCAAAACAAACACTTCAAGGGGCACCTGGGTGGCTCAGTTGGTTAAGCGTCCAACCCTTGATTTCAGCTCATGTCATGATCTCACAGTTCATGAGTTCGACCCTGCACTGGGCTCTGCACTGACAGTGAGGAGCCTGCTTGGGATTCTCTTTCTTTCCCTCTCTTCCCCTCCCCTGCTTGTGCATGCTCTCTCTCTCTCTCTCAAAATTACAATACAATACAATACAGTACAAACCAGATACCTCAAAACTGACCTTAGCTGTATTTTCAAATAAACAAATTGCTTTTGGGTTTTGTTTTGTTTTGTTCTAAACAAAAGGCAGAGATGACATGACGTCTGATTTCCAGCAGAAGAGAAATCCAAAGATCCAGGACTCTGTGAGGCTGCTGGGCAGAAGAGGGGGGCATGGTGGGTGGGGTGAGGAAGAGCTGTGGAGGTGGCTTGTAAAGGGGCCAGGTTTTTCTCAGAGACTCAGATCTGCCAGATGCTATAAACAAAGGAGGTTGCCAGGTTCTGACAGTAAAAGACCACTTCTGTGCAGAAGGGCAAACTGAGTTAACATTCGTTTATCTGATTAAAGAATGGAAAGAATTTACATCCAGTAGAGCCATAAAAGGACTGGTTTAGAAACACTATGGAAGAGAAATTCATACCATCTTTAGCTTGAGGAAGAAAGCAACTCATCAGGGCCTTTATTTCAACTTTGCAAATAGTTCTTATGACAGCATGCTTTTCAAATTTAATGGTTGAGTTCAAAAACAAAATTAAAACAAGATTCAATTTAAATTCAAATCCCTGAAACGGAATTCCCCCTGACAAGCCACATAGATGTGATTAATCTCGCCACCTAGTGGCTACTAAAAATTTTGTTCAGAAGAAACTAGAAGAGGGGCACCTGAGTGGCTTAGTCCGTTAAGCGTCCGACTTTCGCTTAGGTCATGATCTTGCGGTTCATGGGTTCGAGCCCCGCGTCGGGCCCTGTGCTGACTGCCAGCTCAGAGCCTGGAGCCTATTTCAGAGTCTGTGTCTCCCTCTCTCTCTGACCCTCCCCTGCTCACGCTGTCTCTCTCTCTCTCTCTCTCTCTCCTAGAAATAAATAAAAAAATAAAATTAAAAAAAAGAAGAAGAAACTAGAAGAGAAAAAAATAACTTTTTTCCCACACAGTTCTTTGAAAACTATGAATGCATTTTTGAACAAATATCTACTAATACCTCCATGGGGCAGGCACTGTGGGTAGTGGAAGTGAAACTGAACAGGTTGGGTTGGGCAGTCCCCTGCCTTGTGTCACCCTGGTAACACTGAGGAATAAGAGCTAATATATCATGATGTTTTCCTCCTTTATCAGGCATGTCCTCACGCCACCTGCTCCTCGTGAGCCAATTGGTCAGATCATGTTATTGCACTCCCGGCACTCCAGAAATAGAGGGGGATGGGTGCTTCTGACTGCTCCACTGTCTCCAGCCAGTTCTTGTCTTGTCCTACGTCAAATGCTCCAGGGACACGATTCAGGAACCAGATATCACAGCTCTGAGCTGAACTCACCCTGTCACAGCCCACCCCACGGGAGCACCCACAGAGATGTTAGCTCAGTCCTGCCCCAAGTGACACACAGGTCTGCCGGCTCACTGAGAAGCCCTTCCACTCTCAGAAGAAAGATGGGGAAGCAGCCTTCGGGAAAGCTCTTCTTGGAAAATTGGGATCCATGGTAGAAGAACCTCAGGAGTGGCCTCTCACCCCCACCCAACCCAGCCAGGTCTTGGGTGTCAAAGGAATCTGCCCTCCCGACAGTGGAACCACCAGGTCCCAGAACAGAACGTCCTGAGAACACAGCTCCAAGCCCCCACAGTCTGGCCACCTGCACCATGAAAGACAAGAAGTGTTTTTCAAACAGGACATAAAAAGCACTAGCTGTGTAGGGGGGAAACTGATAAACCCAACTACATTAAAATTAGAAACTTCTGACCCTCAAAAAATAAATGAAGAAAACAAAAAGAGAAGCCATATAGCATGATAAAATATTTATCAATACATATAATTCACAAAGGTCCAGTATCCAGAATGTGCTCATAGGAAACTGCCTGTTTTGTAGGTAGAAAATAGTCAAATGCTAGAGATTCCATACAATTCAACCTAACATAAAGAATTCTTCCTTCTCTCTCTCTTTCTGCCTTTCTCTCTAAATAAATAAATAAATTCAAAATGGGGGGGGGCGGAACCTGAGTGGCTCAATAGGTTAAGTGTCCAACTCTGGATTTTGGCTCAGGTCATGATCTCCCAGTTCATGAGTTCAAGTCTCACACAGGACTCTGCCCTGACAGTGAGGAGTCTGCTTGGGATTCTCTCTCTCTTTCTCTCTACCCCTTCCCCCTGCCCCCAAAATTAATAAACTTAAAAAAACAATTCTTACACATCATAAGGCAGACAACCCAATTTGAAAAATGGTCAAAGATTTGAGCAGACACACTACATAAGAGGAAATCCAAATGGTGAGTAGGCTTACAAAACGTGCTCAACTTCATTAACATTCAGGGAGAGGTAAATTAAAGTCACAATAAGATACCTTAAAGTACTCAGCCATATTGCGTAAAATGTAAAAGCCTGACAATATTGGTGAAGATGTGAGCAAATAAAGTCTCCCACACCACTGGCAGAAAAGTAAACTGCACTGACTACTTTGAAAAACATACGTGAGCTAGAAAAATTGAGATATATGGCTTATGGCTCCACCACCGTATTCCAAGGTATACACTCGGGTAGACATATCCACCAGCACAGATGTGCAAAGACCCTTATGGAAACATTGTTCATAACATTCCCAAACCGGAGACAAGCCTAATACCTATCGTATCTATCGCCTATCATAACTATTGTCGGCAAAATGGAAATATAAATTGTTGCAAACTCCCAAAGTAGAATATGAGATAGCAGTGAGCAACCCAAAACTATATGAAAATGAGCGAAATGTGCAAGATACAAAAATATGCCTTCTGGAAGATTCTACTTATACAAAATTGAAACCAGGCAAAACCAATCTATAACCTCTAGGGACACACACATAGATAGCAAAACACTAGTCTGGAGAAAAGAAGTGGTTTGATAAGAATCATCACACAGGTCTCATGTGGAGTGAGGGAGAGAGGGACGCCATCATTATAAAAGTATTGGAGATGCTTCCGGGGCAGTGAGCTATGACATGATTTAGAGGTATGTAAGTTTGCTTTAAAATGAATCACACAACCATATTTATATGTTTAATGTGTATTTTTATATGCTAGATTGTACAATTAAAAAGAAAGATAAAGGGTGCCTGGGTGGCTCAGTTGGTCAAGCATCCGACTTTTGCTCAGGTCATGATCTCAAGGTTCGTGAGTTCCAGCCCCTCATTGAGATCTGTGCTGACAGCTCAGAGCCTGGAGCCTGCTTCAGATTCTGTGTCTCCCTCTCTCTCTACCCTCCCCTGCTCGCTCTCTGTCTGTCTCTCTCTCTCTCAAAAATAAACATTAAAAAATATTTAAAGAAAGATAAAGAAGTCACAATTCTGCCAAACTCAAAGCTCTTTCAACAAATCTTAACAGGAATGCACATTTCATTGAAGTAGTAAAGTGACCTGGCTAGGAATTTATAGATTATAATCTGACTTGAAAATTAGAAATATGACCCGAATCCAAGAGGGAATGCTAATCAACCACCTCCTTGAAGTTATAAAATCCATATTTTGGATGATAAATAGGGTTCAAGGTGTCCCTATACTGTGACAGATATGCATGCAGACACATCTAAATCAGGTAGTCTAGTTGTTTAGAAGTCTCAACAAACTGAACACATTCCCCAAAATTGAGAACCACAATCTTAGATACGAATTCACACGTGGAGCAGCACTCTCATGGAGAAAAAAATAAAATCAACATCAGGGATGCCTCTACTTCCCAAAACGTTTGAAGCCAGAAAAGTAGGAACGCAGTGAAAAGAAGCTAGAGCTAGATGTAAAAGACTGAATGAAATGATATGCCACAGTAGCAAGAAACTCCTCATTCCATTGCTGAATTCCTAAAGAGTCGCGTGGTTTGGATGAAACGAGAGGAATTTAGAAGGGTGGTGGTACACCCAGTGGCATACAAGCCTATCCCTGCCATGCAGGGGAAGTCAGCCCCTGGCATAGTGCCTGCCCACGGTGGGCATGCATTCAACATTCGCTGAGTGCATCCAAAACCAGAACAGAAGCATTTCCAAACTCCGCGAGGCCGCGCTACCCGGGCACGAGGTGGCGCTGTTCACAATCACAAGGTGGGAAGGCGGGGCTTAGAGCGCGGATGTGGCCATGTCCTCGTAGCCAATGGACAACCTGCCTGCTGCTCACTTTCTAACAGCCAATGAGCAGGGAGCTGAGGCCGCCAGAGAGGAAACGCCCCGACGCGCGGTGGGCTTTAATCAGACCCCGGAAGCGCGGGAGCCTCCGCACCATGGGACGCAGGCGCGACGTGATGTGGCCTTGGAGGAAGCCTCCACCCCCGTGGCCGTACCCAGACCACGAGCCTCATCCCCCGCCACCGGGCCTGACCCGCAGCACCCTGCAGGACAGAACTTTCAACGGCTGCCCCGGCAGCACCCACCCCTCCCGGAGGGCCTGGGGTCAGGCGGGAAAAGGGAAGACCTGGCTGCGCGCCCAGCTCGTGTTTGCAGTCACGCTGACTTCACCTCGACAGACTTGCCCCCATCTACGTCTACAACCCTTTCTCAAATAGGCGACCTTCCCTAGCTCAGGAAGCCCCCACCCGACGCTTGCCCCCTGCGTCTTCTCTGTAGCCGCCCTACGTCCCCAACTAGAACGTAAACCTTGAGGTCGGGACTGGCTCAGGTGTGTTTGCATCTCCCTGCAGTCCTTACCAGAGAGTGTCCCAGGGAACGGGGCTCTTTACACGTTACCCAGCTCGGTAACTCCTGGGACAATGCTGGTTCCCTGGGCCAGATCAGAATAGAATGAGGCTGTCCCTGCCACCCCCATTACCCAGGAACGAAAACTGGGATCTCAGGTGGTGCAGAATGACTCTAAATACTTCTGATTCTTGTCCATGATTCCGAGTATGACGTTTTCTGCCTGAAGGCGCATGAACTGAGTCCGCCTGAGGCACATGGGCTGAATTTGGGTGCTCAGAATAGAAGAAGTGGAAACCAATTAGGTTCTGCCCTCGAGACTTGGTTTAGGAGCCTTCTTCCTAACAGAGGATGTGGCCAGACCTGAAGACAAAAATAAAACCGGGGTACTTAAAGTTTATGCTGAGTGAGCAGTAGAAAATGGACTCACTCATGACTACTGTGAACAACAGAAACTAGCCCCAGGTTTCTTATGGCTTCAGAAGAGAACCCAGCTCACCAGAGGAAGGCCTCTGTGGAATTAGCTGGGAATATCCAGGAGAGCCTGAATATCAAGTGTCTGTCTCTCACATGCCTGGTGAGTGCCATGCCGGGACCAAGAATGGCTCCAGACATCCTTAATTGCCACTGTGGTTTTTCTGGTTGAAAAAGGTGAAGCCAGAAGAAGAAAGGAAGTGCCGTGTTCTTATGGATGTGAACGCCTTCCATCCTCCATGCTCTGTCTCAGGGACCTAGACCCAGTCTATGGACAGGAAACCAGGATTCCTAAGTGCCTATTTTCTTGATCCTCCAGATGTACTTCCCACCCTTTCCCCCCTGCCCTGTGCCCTGGCAGGGCTGCATTCATGGGCTCCCTCGTGCCATGGATCCAGTCTACAGGTGGCCCTTGGAGGTAAATGAGATCAAGGTATTTGGTCCCTGACTTCCTCCGTACAAGATCCTGGATTGACATGGCAGTGTCCTTCTACCAAAGGCCACGGATCTTGTCAGGTGGCTCTGTCCTACAAGTCTCCCTCTTTCTAATAACCCTCCTTCAGGCCTAGAGGTGAAAATGGCTTCCAAATGGGGCATCTGGGTGGCTCAGTTGGTTAAGCATCTGACTCTGGATTTCAGCTCAGGCCATGATCTCACAGTTGGTGGAATCAAGCCTCGCACTGGGATCTGCTCTGACAGCACAGAGCCTGCTTAGGATTCTGTCTCTCCCTCTCTGTCCCTCCCCTGCTCACGTTCTCTCTCCCTCTCTCTCAAAATAAATAAATAAACGTGTTTTTTTTTTTTTTTAAATGGCTTCCAACTGCAGCTGGCCTCAGGGTGCTTCACTGTCCCTTGATGATTTCCCTTAACCCGCCTCACCTTTGAAAATAGTCCCTTCTTTAAAGTCTCTTCATTCCCCCTGGGAGAATACCATCTGTTTCCTAACAGGCCCCTAGTTGACATGCTGAGTTTTCTTTTATTTCACCTTTACTCTCCTCTGATCCTGGAGTCAACCTCATTCACTAGACAAATATATCTACAATATGCCAGGGATACAAAGCAACACCCTGGGGTTGCAATGATGAAAGATGGGAGTTACAGACAGTCAATGTCAGGGATAATGACGGCTGCGTTGGAGGTCAGTGTCAGGCAGGGGCATAGCCTGGGATGGAAATGGTCAAGGGGGGCACCACAGAGTCACAGGCAGCCAGGCAAAGATAGGGGACAGACTGGAATGGTTCCAAGCAGAGGCAGCATGAAGATATGTGGTGCAGAGGGGAGCTGCAGGCAGCAGGACATTTCAAGAGCGATCAGGAGGTCCCAGGCGGCAGTCACTGCAGAGGTCACAGAAGCCAACCTGTGGAAGCCCTTGGATCTCAGTGGGGGCCTCTGGAGGACTTGGACAGGACAGTGAATGATCAGATCTCCATTGTGGCAGAGACCAACAGATTGGAGGAGGCAATTTTGGGAGCAGGGAGGCCAGGGAGGGTCTCCTGCAGGAATGGAGGTGACCCGTAATGCCCGCACCAGGGGGACTGGAGTGCAGATGAGTGCTCAGGTGGCTGCTTGCTGCTCACAAGGCACACAGGGGCGGGGTCTGCCAGAGAAAGAGGTCCCAGTCTGGTAGGAATGTCAGTTGCCTGGCCGGGCCATTTGGGTGGACAGGGGGTGTCATTCCTATGATCAAGAAGGCAAGAAACCTGTGTGGATGATGTGTTCATCTTGGACTTTGTTGAGTTTGGGGAACCAATGGGATAAGCCAATGAAGACGCCTATGAGGAATCAGGATATAGATCTAAAGCTCTGAATAGCCTGGACTACAGTCAGACACTTATTAATCATTTTAAAGACATTGTATAGGTGCCTGGGTGGCTCAGCGTCCGACTTTGGCTCAGCTCATGATCTCACAGCTCATGAGTTCGAGCCCTGCGTTGGGTTCTGTGCTGACAGCTCAGAGCCGGGAGCCTCCTTCAGATTGTGTCTCCCTCTGTTTCTGCCCCTCCCCTACTCATGCTCTGTCTCTGTCTGTCTGTCTCTCTCTCTCTCTGTCTCTCAAAAATAAACATTAAAAAAATTTAAAGACATTGGAGACATAGTATAGGCCATGAGTACAGATAACTTTCCTACTGTGATGCTATTTGTTGAGAAGTGGATCAGTGAACAGTAAGTACAACAATGAATGTCTCTCCCACACTGGCTACACACCAGGCATTATACCAACTACTTCCTGGCGAAAACCTTTCCCTCACTTACGGTAACCCTCACAGCAACCCTATGAGGTGCTGACTGGTGTTGTCCCCATTTCACAAATGAGAAACTAACCTCAGAGAAGTTAGGTGACTTGCCCAAGGCCACACAGCTAGGAAATGCCATAACTGATGGTTGAATCCAGAGAGTTTGACCCCTGATCCTGGGCTTTTTCTCCATCATTTTCCTGAACGGACGCCTCTGTTATTCAGTGCATACCAGGATTTTATTTTTATTTCTTCATGCTGTTTACCTCCAAGAACAAGTAAGCCATAAAGATAAGGCTAGAATTGCCTGCCCTTTCTCTACAGACTGTGAGCTCTCAAATCTGTATCTGTTTTAGTTTTGCCACCCCGAGCAACTGAGGCAGACACAGCGGGAGGCAGCCCTTGGACTAATACTAACTTCTCTTCTAACTGCACTCCAGATGGTTTGTAAGTTCAAGTCAAGTAAACAGCTGTTCAGAAAACTCGGGCAGGGTGTGACTTGTGCAGAGAGAGGTAAAAAGGCAAACCTGCTCCTGTTACTCCCTGTTTAAAGCATCCCGTTGGCTCCTCATTGCCTGCAGGATGAAGTCCACGTCTGGCCCTCATCTGCCTCTCCAGCTGCACCAACTAATCCCACCACAAATCCAACAACCTGGCTGTGCACACCTACTCACCGTTCCTGAACATTCCAGTGAGGGTCAAGCATCTACCTTTCCACCCAGTCTTTTACTGTGAAAACTGTCAAACAGCAGAAAGTTGGAGGGGAATTTACAGCGCATACTCACATATCTGCCACTAAGACTCTACAATTAACGTTTTATGAGCTCTGCCTTATCACATAGCTCTCTTTGTTTTTTATGCATTTTAAGGTAAGGTGTAGATATCTATACACAACCCCTAAGTACTTCGGCATGCATCTTATTAACTAGAGTTTCATATTTGTTTTTGTTTTTTTTTTCCCCTTCGAGGTAGAATTAACATACAGCAAAAGGTACAAAACCAAGAAGCATGTATCGGTTTTCTTGTTGCTGTGACAAATCCTCACACATTTAGTGTCTTAAAACAACACAAATTTATTCTCCTGCACAGAATTCTGTGAGTTAGAAGTCCAAAATGAGGGGTGCCTGGGTGGCTTGTCGGTTAAGCCTCCGACTTTGGCTCAGGTCATAATCTCACGGTTCGTGGGTTCGAGCCCCGTGTCGGGCTCTGTGCTGACTGCCAGCTCGGAGCCTGGAGCCTGTTTCGGATTCTGTATCTCCCTCTCTCTGTGGCCTTCCCCAGCTCGTTCGCTCTCTCTCTCTCTCTCTCAGAAATAAATAAAGCATTTTTTAAAAATTAAAAAAAAAAAGAAGTCCAAAATGAGACTGGACTGAAGTCCAAGTGTAAGCGGCTTTCTCCTTCTGTAGGCTGTGAATAGACAATCTATTTCCTTGCCTTCTTCATCTTCTAGAACATTCCTTGGCTCGGAACTGCTGTGAATAGCTCCAGCCTCTTACTTTCACAGTCCTGCCTCCTCTGACCTCTCACCTTCCTCTTACGAGGACTCTGGTCACACCTGGGTAATCCAAGATTACCCCCACACACACCTCAGTGTCATTACTTTAATCACACCTGTACTGTTCCTTTTGCTACAAAGTTATTTATTCACAGCTTCTGGGGATTAGGATGTTGTCATTTAGGGGAGCCATTTTTCAGCCTGGCACATGCACCATTTAATGAGTTCTTACAAACGCATGTACCTGTGTAACCCAACCCCCTGTCAAGCCCTGGAACATCCCCATCTGCCCCAGAAAGTTCCCGAATACCCCCTCCTCACCAGTCCCCTCTCCCACTCCCACTGCCCAAAGGCAACCACTGTTCAGATCTTTTGGCCTCTTTTAGAACCTCCTATAAATGGAGGTGTTTGGTCTTTTGTTTCCAGGTGCTTTCACTAGAACAGTGTCACTGAGACTGACCCGTGTCGCGGGTATCAGTATCAGTCTGTTCCTTTGTATTACTAAGCAGTATTCTGTCATATGAATCAGCCACGGCTGGTTTATCCATTCACCTGCTGGTGGACTTCGAGCTGTTTCCACTTTTTGTCTGCCTGTACTTTTGGACCAGCTGCTGACAGTGCTCCTTCGGCCCCGTGGTAACCGCCCGCCCCTGCATTGGCTCCTGTCACACGCAATCAGCGCATTTGCTGGCCTCCCAAAGACTGTCCTCTTTCAAGACAAGTACAGAAGGCTAGCCCCCTTGAGAGCCTTAGGTAAACCACTGCTTCCCCTCACCTCCCCCCCAGACAAGTGGTCCGTCTCTCTTCTATACCCCGGGAGTGCTTCGGTCTCCACATCTGACCACATGTGACCCTTACTTGTCTACAGGCCCGTCTCTCCCCACTCAGGACCACATCCCCAAGAGCAGGAGTCAAGGCTTTCATAGCTGCACGTGGAACCATGCCTTTGGGTCTGCGTGATATCCTTCGGCCACTGTTTTCCCAGTGAGTGACATCTAGAGAGGGGCGTCCAGGCTGTGGCTGCCCTGCTTGGAAACCACATCCCTAAAGAACGCGACTGCCGGAAAGGATTTTCAAGGACAAGGCAGGTGGGACCGTCTCTTGTGAGACCTGGGGGCGCCGTGGAGCTCACACCACTGGAGCAGGAAGACACTGGACAGCCTGTGCCCTTGGCCATGACAGCCCCAGGGCAAACCCAGGAAAAAGCCGAATGGTGGCCCATTCCTGAGCAACAGAAAAACCCAGAGATTAGAGAAACTCAGGGAAAATGGGGACCAGGAGCTTGAAAAGGAGGCCTACCGTGTATGCAATCTGAATTTATCCAGGACAGATTCCGATGGCTTAAAATCAGAGATTAAGCATCTACTTGGGTGTATGACTGTCTAACCCTTCCCCAAAAGAGCTATTTTTTCAGACTTGGGGTCTGCCTTCTAGGAAAAATTATCATGCCATTGAGATGGTAAGAGATATACTTGAATAAATGATATACTCAAATATTTGGAGGATTTTTTAAGTATACATAAACAATAGCATCAACATACTTGCCCGCGCAGTGGGTCTTTTTGCTCACACTCACCCCAACACAGGCACAAAAGCTTCTTTCCAGAAACCAACTCGGAAGGGCTCCCCATGCTGTTGAAGTGAGCTCGAGGCAGGACTCGTGTACAGGACAGTGCCCATTGGTCCCTGATGGGGCTTGACACCACTCTGTCATAAGGAAGAACTGTCCCTGCAGGGGTGGGTCCCAGTCAGGAGACAGAGAGGCCCGAGTGAAAATCCTGGTTCTGCCACTGACCGGCTGTCCCTCAGGATGACGCCGATTTCCAGGATCATCTCCAGGATTAAGTAAGGCCAGGGCACGTGGGGTCCCCGGCACAGTGGAGCCCGGGCCGCCATGAGCGGTGGGCGTGATAGTAGGTATTCACGCATTAGTAAGACACAGGCCTTCCCACACTAATGCGAAAGGGATCCTGGTCACTATGGAGAGGAGCTGACCAGTGGTCTCTGTGTCTCCCATGTCATCTCCTGACTGCACTGCTCGCGGGCTCTGTGCTGACAGCTCGGAGCCGGGAGTCTGCTTTGGATTCTGTGTCTTCCTCTCTCTCTCTCTGCCCCTCCCCCACTCCTGCTCTGTCTCTGTCTCTATCTCTCAAGAATAAATAAATAAACATTAGGGGCGCCTGATGGCTCAGTCGGTTAAACGTCCGACTTCAGCTCAGGTCATGATCACGGTTCGTGGGTTCAAGCCCCGCGTCGGGCTCTGTGCTGACAGCTAGCTCAGAGCCTGGAGCCTGTCTTCAGATTCTGTGTCTCCCTCTCTCTCTGACCCTCCCCTGCTCACGCTGTCTCTCTCTCTCTCTCTCAGAAATAAATAAAATATTAAAAAATACTAAAAAAAAAGAATAAAAAAGACATTAAAAATTTTTAAATAAATAAATAAATAAGTCTTGGGGCACCTGGGTGGCTCAGTCAGTTAAGCATCCAACTTTGTCTCAGGTCATGATCTCACGGTTCATGGGTTCAAGTCCCTCATCAGGCTCTGTGCTGACAACTTGGAGCTTGGAGCCTGGAGCCTGCATCAAATTCTGTGTCTCCCTCTCTCTGCCCCTTCCCCACTTGTGCTTGTGTGCGCATTCTCTCTCTCTTTCAAAAATAAATAAACATTTAAAAAGTTTTTTAAATAAGAAGTTTCTAAGCTGGGGCACCTGGGTGGCTCAGTCAATTAAGAATCTGACTCTTGGTTTCAGGTTGTGATCTCATAGTTCATGAGTTTGAGCACGGCATCGGCTCTGCACTGACAGCTCAGAGCCTGCTTGGGATTCTCTCTCCCTCTCCCTTTCTGCCTCTCCCCAGCTCATTCTCTCCCCCTATCTCTCTCAAAATAAATAAATAAAAATTTTTAAGTCTCTAAGCTGGAGAGGAAGGACCCAGGGCACAAGTTCAGTGGGGGAGGAGCCTGACACGATCTCCTGCCTTTCCTGGTGCTGCTTACGGGCTGGAGCGTGGGTTCTCAAGCAGCCCAGGAGCTTCCAGATCCACATACTGTAACTCTGCAAGTGGCTGTTTGCTGCCCAGCACTCCTTGCTTCAGCAAATGGGGAGCTATATAGGAGGAATGGGGCAAAAAGTGCAAAGCAGTAAAAGTAATGAATTGGAGCCAGCAAGGGTCAGGCTCGGAAGCAGGCATCTGAGACTTTGGCCTCAATTACCTATTACAATTCTGCTGCTGCCACCCATCTGCCTGGAGCCTCTCTTCCTGACCCCTGACCTGGGTCCCTCTGCAATTTGGCCTCACCCCTTAATCTTATCAACCCTGTTCATCTACCTTCATTCCTGCACTGCGCTACTCTGGCTGCCCTCTACCCCTGTTTCCCTGCCCTACCCCTCTTTGGCCTTCTAAATGCAGATTTAACCCTTGACCCTCTAAAGCTAGGACCAGCTGTATAAATTGCACAACCCAGTATCAAATTAAATCATGGGGACCTTGTTCAAGGGTTAAAAATTTCAAGACACCGGGAGTAAAGCATAAGTTAAGAAGTGTGGGGCTCTTCTGAGTGTGGGACCCTAGAAGACTACACAGGTCATATGTCCTTGAAGCTGAGCTGACTCACATCTCTCTCAGGTGTGGTCAACCTAAGGGGCCTATGACATCATATAAAGATTCCCCCTCCAGTTGATCACCCCACACTCCATTTGTGTGCTCACCTTAACAGTAACCTGGTTGAGGGACTGTATCAAACTAAATAGCATTTCCACAGCAAAGGAAACCATCAACAAAATGAAAAGGCAACTTAAGGAACAAGAGAAGTTATTTGCAAATCATATATCTGACAAGGGGTTAATATCCCAAATACATAAAGAACACATACAACAACAAGAACAAAATCTGATTAAAAACTGAGCAGACTAACCTGAATAGAAATTTTTCTAAAGCGCTCAACATTAGGGAAATGCAAACTGAAACCACAATGAGATACCACCTCATACCTGTTTGAATGGCTATCATCAAGAAGACAAGAGATGACAAGTGTTAGGGAAGATATGAAGGGAAAGGAAGTCTTATGCACTGTTTGGTAGGAATGTAAGTTGATGAAACCACTATGGAGAATAGTATAGAGGTTCCTCAAAAAACTAAAACTACAGGAGCACCGGGGGGGGTGGGGGGTCAGTTGGTTGAGTGTCCGACTCTTCATTTCAACTCAGGTCATGATCGCAGGGTCATGGATCAAGCCCTACATCAGGCTCTGCACTGAGCATCAAGTTTGCTTGGGATTCTCTCTTTCTCTCTCTCTCTCCTTTTCCCTCTCCCTCTCCACCACTCGCACCTGTTTTCTCTCTTTCTCTCTCTCCCTAAATAAAAAAAAAGATTAAAAAAGATAAACGTAAGAGGCACAACACCTCTTACACAGTAAAAGTAGCCAAGTTGTGGAAACAACCCAGATATCCATCACCAGATGAATAGATAAAGATGTAGGGTGTGTGTGTGTGTGTGTGTGTGTGTGTGTAGACATGAAGTATTTTTCAGCCACATGAAAGAAGGAAATCCTGCCCTTTGTGACAACATGGATGGACCTTGAAGGCATTATGCTCAGTGAAAGAAATCAGACAAAGAAAGACGAATACTGTATGATCTCATTTATATGCAGAATCTAAAAAATCCAGTCATAGAAATAGAAAGTAAAATGGTGGTTGTCGGGGGTGGGGAGCAGAGGGAGATGTTGGTCAGGAGGTAAAGACTTCCAGTTTTTAGCCAGAACAAATAAGTTCTGGGCATCCAAAGCACAGTATTGGGATGATAGATAACAATACTGTACTATAGACTTGAAAGTTGATAAGAGAAGAGCTCTTAAATGTTCTCACCACAAAAAAAGCAGTGGTAGCTATATGATGCAATGTGGGTGTTACCTAAGGATAGAGCAGTAATCACATTGCAAGATTTGAGTGTATCAAATCAAAGGTGTTGTGCCTCTTGAGCTTACACCATGTTATATGTTAATTATATTTCAATAAAGCTGGGAACAAATAGTATCCTGGCTGGAACCTCACCACAGAATAGGGTTTATTTCTTAGATTGCCAACAGCAATTAATCAAAATTCTTCTGCCCTCTGGACTTCTAACATGCCTTCCATTCCCCCTTATCCATATGATGTTTATCCATTCACTATGAAAACAAAACAGAAGAACCCACCGTATGTATGCCAGGCACTGTACTGGGTTCTGTAGATCTGAAGAAATGAAGATGCTTACTTGAGTCCCTGCCCTCAAGGAGCTGGCAGAGGAGGCCAACTTGTGACCAGAGACCTGCCAGATGACAGGAGAATGCACTAAGAAAGCCAGACACGTGCCCAGGACGCAAGGGGAAACCACAGCTGCCTGGAGGGTGTAAAACAGGTCAAGGGAAGGTCGTGGTGTTGAGCCGGACTGCAGGAGCTGGGGAGAACAAAGGGGCGAAGGAACAAAGAGGCAGCGGCCAGGACCAGCCCCCCTGTGCCAGGCTGGACTGCGGGTGCGGGGGTGGGGGGTGCTTTGGAGGTAAGGGGTGTACTGAGAACAAGAGGAAGAATGAGCTGGGCGGTGGGGGGGTGTTTCATGCCAATTAAATCGTTTACATGTTACCCAGTAGGCAGCAGGATCCCCCCTCTCCCCAAAGCAGGGAAAGGACCACAGTCAGAGTTGTGTTCTCACAAAAGCACGGAGGACAGGTTGGGAGATCCAAGTGAGAGGTGGGGGGTTTGGAGGCTGTCCCCACTTCCAGGCACAGATCAGGAGGGTTTAACAGACCAATGGCTCTCTGCAGGAGGGCCTTTTTACTCCCCGGGAGATAGAGGGGTACCTCGGAGATATTGCTGATGCAGTTCCAAACCACTGCAGAAAAAGCTAACACCACGACATGGCGAGCGGAAGGGCCGCGCGGGTTTCCGGCGCGTGGGAGGTGCGTGCGCACGCGCAGGGGGTGGGAGGTGCGCGCCCAGAGACTCGGCTGCTGAAACACGCGGCGCAGCGGCTGAGTCCCGGCCCTCCTGCTGGCGAGGGTCCTCCCCGGGGGTGGGGTGACGGCTGCCCACCGGGCAGCGGGACGTCGGCCACGCCACGCGGATCGGCTCCTCCCGCCNGAGCGGTTTCCCTGCGGCGGGCGGGGCTGTTGGTAGCACTTTCCCCGGAGGAGAACTTCTTCCAGAACCCGCGTGTCCTCTCAGGCCTGCCGCCGCTTGGGCGACCAGGCCGATGGAACGTTCCGGATCCTCGGTGAGCCGCTCAGGCGTCTTCACAGCGGCTCCGCCGGGAGGAGACGCCGTCTCAGGAACCCGCGCTCCTTGCCCCTCCTCGTCCGTCTGTCCGGGCTTCGTCCTGAGGTGCCGGCACCTGCGTCCCCTCGTCAGGCTCCACTTCCGGGCCGGGTCTCGTGCTGTTTCCGCCGCGTCCGGCCGCGGTGACCGCCTCCCCCGCGGCCCCGAGCCCTCCCGGCCGCCCAGGAGGGCCGGGGTCCCCTTCCTCCCGACTCCCGACTGTGTGGTCATTCCGGCCCCTCCCCGTGACCACGGACGTCCTGGCGGCACCCAGGACGGTGAGCCCTCGCCGGGGTTCTGTCGCCCTTGCCCAGACCCATCCGAGGAGCCACCAGGCGCGGCCGCCGTCGCCCGTGGAACGCACGCCGACCCCCCAGACCTGACGGTCGGCAGGCGGCCTGGTCCGTGGGCCGCGGGACGGTGCGGTGGCCGCAGGCGTGAACGGGCCTCGATCCCGCCCGCCTCCGGCCGCGCGCTTGCCTGTGACCCGGGGCGCTGGCCGCCAGCAGCCTGTGTGGAAAGGAGTCCCTTTCGCTGAGCCGTGGAACTCGGCAGCCGACCTGCACGCTTCGGGAGGCCGTGGTGTGGACGGGCGCCCGTACGGAGCGCGGGCAGGGCGGACTTCGCACGGGCCTCGGGGGCCCTCGGATTTGCAGGACGGTCGCCGAGCACCAGCCTCCGCCCCAGGTCACCGGCCGCGGTGGCCCCTGCAGGGGAGGCAGCCCGGCCGTTGCAGCGTTGAGGCCAGGCCCGGACGTCTGCTCTCTGGCTGTGACGGTCCCGGCCCGCCCCTCCCACGGGAGGCTGCCGTGTCCACGCGGTGCGGGCCCGTCGTCGGTGCCCCCGCTGCACCTTCCGGAGAACTTGCCGCTTGGCCGGCACCTCTGTGCTGTGGAGACGCCTCCTTTCCCCCGAGCCGACCTCCGCCCGCTTCAGGCTTCCCCTCTGCAGCCCCCTCCCCCCGCCACCTTCACGGAGTGGGAGAGCGTTGGGGCCC
>NW_027529514.1:0-6432 GCF_008692635.1 Crocuta crocuta | reverse complement strand
TGTGCAGACCAATGTGGGACGCGCGCTGTACTCAAGCAGTGAGACCCCTCTAAGCAGATCAACTCTATGCCATAACACTAGGGGGAAGTTACGAGCCACTAACAAGTTGTGTCACTAGGTGATTCACTGTGTTCGTCGTGGTAGATTAGAGTTATGAAGACCACTGTGAGAAGTACACTACGCGCAATTGAGAAACCACGGTCTGCGCGATGCAGCATCCGAGTCCCTCGTCGTTTGAGTACAATGGTATTCTTTGAAGCAACATGCGCGGAAGCGTCACTTAAGTGTTCCATACTCACCAGGGAGCCCGAACCCTGTGGGGAACGGCTCATTCTACTTAGGTTATTTCACTATGCTAGTCGTGTTTTTATAACCACGCGGCAACCTATGAGGAACGTGGAGAAACTCCACTCTGTGCAAAAAGACTATTCGGAATGCAGCTCTCACTTACCTGGGTGTTCCACCACATTAGAGTAGTCTGGCGACTCATGCCTGGATGAAGATGCTAAGTGTCCTGTCCTCAAATCCGTGAAGGAACATGGTGGGGCAGGCCTCATTCAACTAACGGCATGAGGAATGTTTTCCCAGGTAAGAATCCAGTAGTGCAATCAAATGGGGGCAGTGCAGTTAGCTAAATCTGAGAACCTTCGCTCGGCGGAATGCAGCCATTCAATGACCAGGTCCTTTCACAACGATACTACTCCGGAACACACAGAGGCATGGACGCTTCATTTTAATGTTGCGTAATCAATTTGGTGCGTAAATACTGTGGAGAACGCAATAAGGTCCTGTTTCACTACGTTGTAGTGTAATACCCATGCGGAGACCCAAGAAAGAAGTCTAGAAGACTCTGTGAAACAACACTATGCGGAATGCCGCCTTCAGGTACATGGTTGTTTCGCTACTATAGCGATGTTTGACTTTCATGCGTGAAAGAATACACAGTGTTATATACGTGACTCTGTGTGGGAAGAGTGTGGGCAGCGTCATTCAACTAAAGTCATGATTGACTCTTTCGTAGGGTTAGAATACAGTTGTGGAGACCAATGTGGGACGCGCGCTGTGCTCAAGCAGAGAGACCTCTCTATGCAGATCAACTCTATGCCATAACACTAGGGGGAAGGTACGAGCCTTAACAAGTTGCACTAGGTGATTCACTGTGTTCGTCGTGGTAGATTAGAGTTATGAAGACCACTGTGAGAAGGACACTACACGCAGTTTGAGAAACCACGGTCTGTGCGATGCAGCATCCGAGTCCCACGTCGTTTGACGTGGTTTGAGTCAATGGTATTCTTTGAAGAAACATGCACGGAAGCGTCACTTAAGTGTTCCATACTCACCTGGGAGCCCGAACACTGTGGGGAACGGCTCATTCAACTTAGGTTATTTCTCTATGCTAGTCGTGTTTTTATAACCACGCGGCAACCTATGAGGGAAGTGCAGAAACTCCACTCTGTGCAAAGACAGTATTCGGAATGCAGCTTTCACTTACCTGGTGTTCCACCACATTACAGTAGTCTGACGACTCATGCGTGGATGATGATGCTAAGTGTCCTATACTCAAATCCGTGAAGGAACATTGCGGGGCAGGCCTCATTTAACTAACGGCATGAGGAATGTGTTCCCAATGATGGAATAGAGTTGTGGAATCAAATGGGGACAGTGCACTTAGCTAAATCCGAGAAACTTCGCTCGGCGGAATGCAGCCATTTAATGACCAGGTCATTTCACAACGATAGTGTTCCGGAAAACACATGCATGGACGCTCAGTTAAGTATTACATACTCAATTCCTAGCGTAAACACTGTGGAGAGCGCCATAAGGTCCTGTTTCACTATGTAGTATATAAGAATACCCATGCGGAGACCCAAGAAAGAAGTCTACAAGACTCTGTGAAACAACACTATGCGGAATGCCGCCTTCAGGTACATGGTTGTTTCGCTACTATAGCGATGTTTGACTTTCTTGCGTGAAAGAGTACACTAAGTGTTATATACGCGACTCTGTGTGGGAAGAGTGTGGGGCCGCGCCATTCACCTAAAGTCATCATTGACTCTTTCGTAGGGTTAGAATACAGTTGTGCAGACCAATGTGGGACGCGCGCTGTACTCAAGCAGTGAGACTCCTCTATGCAGATCAACTCTATGCCATAACACTAGGGGAAGGTACGAGCCGCTAACAAGTTGTGTCACTAGCTGATTCACTGTGTTAGACGTGGTGGATTAGAGTTATGAAGACCACTGTGAGAATTACACTACGCGCAGTTTGAGAAACCACGGTCTGCGCGATGCAGCATCAGAGTCCCACGTCGTTTGAGTACAATGGTATTCTTTGAAGAAACATGCACAGAAGCGTCACTTAAGTGTTCCATACCTGGGAGCCCGAAAACTGTGGGGAACGGGTCATTCAACTTAAGTTATTTCACTATGTTAGTCGTGTTTGAATGACCACGCGGCCACCTATGAGGGAAGTGCAGAAACTCCACTCTGTGCAACGACACTATTCGGAATGCAGCTTTCACTTACCTGGTGTTCCACCACATTAGGGTAGTCTGGCGACTCATGCGTGGATGAAGATGCTAAGTGTCCTATCCTCAAATCCGTGAAGGAACATTGTGGGGCAGGCCTCATTCAACTAACGGCATGAGGAATGTGTTCCCAGGTTTGGAATACCGTTGTGGAATCAAATGGGGGCAGTGCACTTACCTAAATCCGAGAAATTTCGCTCGGCGGATGCAGCCATTCAATGACCAGATCATTTCACAACGATAGTACTCCAGAACACACACAGGGATGGACGCTTCATTTTAGTGTTGCGTACTCAATTCGGTGCGTAAACAGTGTGGAGAACGCCATAAGGTCCTGATTCACTATGTAGTAGTGTAAGAATAACCATGCGGAGACCCAAGAAAGAAGTCTAGAAGACTCTGTGAAACAACACTATGCGGAATGCCGCCTTCAGGTACATGGTTGTTTCGCTACTATAGCGATGTTTGACTTTCATGCGTGAAAGAATACACAAAGTGTTATATACGCGACTCTCTGTGGGAAGAGTGTGGGCAGGGTCATTCAACTAAAGTCATGATTGACTCTTTAGTAGGGTTAGAATACAGTTGTGGAGACCATATGGGACGCGCCCTGTGCTCAAGCAGAGAGACACCTCTGTGTAGATCAACTCTAAGCCATAACACTAGTCGGCAGCTTACGGGCCGCTACCTAGTTGTGTCACTACGTGATCAATGTGAGGACACAAGCGTGGATAGATAAGCTAGGGCATCCAGGCTTAACTCCGTGAGGCAATACTGTGGGGAGGCCTCCTTCTACTAATGTGTTCCTTTTTGTCTCACTGTGTGCGCAGCGTTAGAATACGGTCTTGCAGTTCAGGGAATGGAAGTGCACCGGGTTCAATCTGAGAAACCACACTATGCGGAACGCAAGGTTTCCCTTCAGAGGTCGTTTCACTACGTTCGTATTCTTGGAAAACACGTGCGTGGAGGCTACAGTAACGCGTTCCAATTTCAACTTGGTGCTTGGGTAATGAGGGGGAGCTCCCCCTTCAACTGAGGTCTTGTTTCTCTCTGCTAGCTGTATGAAAACACACAAGCGGAGACCCAGGTGGGAAGTGCAGGAGCGTCAAGTCTGTGAAACAACACCGAGCGGAATGCAACCGTCAGTTCCCTGATGGTTTCACTAAGTTGGAAGTGTATTGAGACGCCTACCGGGAGGAATAAGCTAGGGTGGTTAAATTCTCAACCCTTTGAAAGCATACAGTTGCGCAGGATTCCTTCAGCTGGCCTCACGATTTACTGTGTTCGTCGTGATAGATTACAGTTGTGCAGACCACTGTGAGAAGTGCAGTACGCGCAATTTGAGAAACCACGGTCTGCGGGATGCAGCTTCCGAGTCCCACGTCGTGTGAGTACAAGGGTATTCTTTGAAGACTCACGCATGGAAGCGTCAGTTAAGTGTCCCTTACTCACATGGTAGCCCGAACACTGTGGGGAATGGCTCATTCAACTTAGGTTATTTCACTATGCTAGTCGTGTTTGAATAACCACGCGGCAACCTATGAGGGAAGTGCAGAAACTCCACTCTGTGCAACGACACTATTCGGAATGCAGCTTTCACTTACCTGGTGTTCCACCACATTAGAGTAGTCTGGCGACTCATGCGTGGATGAAGATGCTAAGTGTCCTATCCTCAAATCCGTGAAGGAACATTGTGGGGCAGGCCTCATTCAACTAACGGCATGAGGAATGTGTTCCCAGGTTAGAATACAGTAGTGGAATCAAATGGGGGCAGTGCACTTAGCTAAATCCGAGAAACTTCGCTCGGCGGAATGCAGCCATTCAATGACCAGGTCATTTCACAACGACAGTACTCCGGAACACACAGAGGCATGGACGCTTCATTTTAATGTTGCGTACACAATTCGGTGCATAAACACTGTGGAGAACGCAATAAGGTCCTGTTTCACTACGTAGTAGTGTAAGAATACCCATGCGGAGACCCAAGAAAGAAGTCTAGAAGACTCTGTGAAACAACACTATGCGGAATGCCGCCTTCAGGTACATGGTTCTTTTGCTAGGATAGCGATGTTTGACTTTCATGCGTGAAAGAATACACAAAGTGTTATATACGCGAATCTGTGTGGGAAGAGTGTGGGGCAGCACCATTCAACTAAAGTCATGATTGACTCTTTTGTAGGGTTAGAATACAGTTGTGAGACCAACGTGGGACTCGCGCTGTTCTCAAGCAGAGAGACCCCTCTATGCAGATCAACTCTATGCCATAACACTAGGGGGAAGGTACGAGCCGCTAACAAGTTGTGTCACTAGGTGATTCACTGTGTTCGTCGTGGTAGATTAGAGTTATGAAGACCACTGTGAGAAGTACACTACGCGCAATTTGAGAAACCACGGTCTGCGCGATGCAGCGTCCGAGTCCCACGTCGTTTGAGTACAATGGTATTCTTTGAAGACTCATGCATGGAAGCATCAGTAAAGTGTTCCATACTCACCTGGTAGCCCGAACACTGTGGGGAATTCTTTATCCAAATTAGGTCGTTATTCAGCATGCTAGTTGTATTAGAAGACACATGAGGAGACCTAGGTGGTAAGTAGGGGTAGCACAGTTGTGTGAAACAACACTCATCGGAATGCAGTCTTCAGTTTCCTGGTTGTTTCCCTACATTGATGATGTATCAAGGCACTGCCTGGAAGAATAAGCTAAGTGTTCTAATCTCACCTCTTTGTTGGAACTTAGTGCGGCAGGTCTCCAACTAGCGTAATGATTCACTGTAGTTGTAGTGGTAGAATATAGTGTTGGAGTCTAATGTGAGAAGTGCACTATGCTCAGTTTGAGAAACCACACTGTGCGCAATGCAGCATCCAATGCCTAGATCGTTTTTACTACATTGGTATTCTTTGAAAACACATGATTGGAAGCTTCAGTTAAATGTCCCATACTGAACCTGGTGCATGTACCCTGTGGGGAAATCTTCCTTCGTACCCTGTGGGGAAATCTTCCTTCAATTACAGTCTTGTTTCACTATGGTAGTTGTATTAGAACATGCATTCAGAGAACTAGGTGAGAAGTGCAGAGGGCTCAGCTTCGTGAGAAATAACTGAGCGGAATGCAGCTTTCAGGTACCTAGGTGTTTCACTAAGGTGGTGATATTGCAAGACTTCTACCTGGATGAATAAGTGATATAATCTCAACAATTTGAACGAATCCAGGGGTGCTGGTTTCTTTCAACTAGCAGCGTGATCCATTGTGTTCTTCGTGGTAGAATACAGTTGTGCAGACCAATGTGAGAAGTGCATTATGCTCAAAGAGAGAAACCACGCTGTGCGGAATCCAGCATCCATTTCCTAGGTCGTTTAACTATGTTGGTATTCTTTGAAAACTCATGCATTGAAGTTAAGTGTTCCATACTCAGTGCATGATAACTTTGGGGGAAAAACTTTTTCAACTAAGGCCTGTTATCTCTATGCTAGTAGTTGTATTTGTTAATTTTTTTTCTTAACAAAAAGTTTTATTTTTTTTATTTTTTTCTTAACAAAAAGTTTATTGTCAAATTAGTTTCCATATACCACAAAGTGCCATCCCCACAATGTCCTCCTCCGTGCCCATACCCCTACACCCCCCCACATAAATCTGTTCTCAGTTTTTGTCAGCATTCAAGAGTCTCTCATGGTTTGCCTCTCTCCCTTTTCCCCACCATTTCCCCGCTGGGTCTTCTACCCCCTTGTTCCTCAGTTAAGTTCCTCCTAATCCTCCTATACGTCCAAACATATGATATTTGTCTTTCTCTGGGTGACTTATTTCGCTCAGCATAACACCCTCAAGGTCCATTCATGTTGCTACACATGGCCAGATTTTATGTTTTCTCATTGTCATGGAGTATTCCATGGTATAGATAAACCACATC
>NW_027529513.1:1955-5545 GCF_008692635.1 Crocuta crocuta | reverse complement strand
CAATGGAATACTACATGGCAATGAGAAGGAATGAAATCTGGCGATTTGTAGCAAATGGATGGACCTCGAGGGTGTTGTGCTGAGCGAAATAAGTCAGGCAGTGACGGACAAATACCATATGTTTGCACGTATAGGTGGATTAGGAGGAACTTAACAGAGGACTGTGGGGGAGAAGAAGGGGAAAAAATAGTGGGGGAGAGGGAGGGAGGCAAACCATGAGAACAAACTGAGGACTGATGCTTATATCTGTTTTGAGCAGTTCTTTAGCTGTCATTTCTTCCTGGAATTTCCTTAGAGGAGAGTTCTTCTGTTTCATCATTTTGGCTAGCTTTCTGTCTCTTGTCAGTTTTAAATGTTGTTATGCACTCTGCACCTGCGAGCACTGTTATATTAAAGAAGGCTCATTGACTGCATTGACTGTCCAGGGTCTGTCCGTTCAGGAAGTGTTCTTTTAATGGTACTCTTGGTCTCTCTTGTTGAGACTTCATTTATTTTATTTCCCCACTCATAGTGATATTTGGGACTCTCCACCATATGTACTTTGGCTTGTTTCTTGAGGTAGCCCTGGAAAGGAAAATAGACAGAAAACACACAGGTACAAAACCACACAAACACACAGACAAATCCAACAAACAAACTGAAAGGGAAAAAGAAAAGAAAAGAAGAAAAAAGAAAAGAAAGAAAGAAAGAACGAAAGAAAGAAGAAAAAAACAACGAAGACACAGGACAGTCTAAAAGCATAAAATCAGAACTCCCAGCTACAAATAAAGAGCAGGGTGTATGCAGTGCTGCTGAAAGAGCATATACAAAGAGAGAAATGACAGGGTTGGGGAGAAAGCAAAATTGGACAATGACCAGGCAGAGAGACTAAGAGGCTTAATTCAGAAAGAGAAAGAGGAGAATATGGTAGTAGGCGAGGAGGGAGAAATGAAGATAATGTTACCCAAAGAAACTATATAGTCTGATTATTCCAGAGAGAGAGAGAGACAGAGAGAGAGAGACAGAGAGAGAGAGAGAGAGAGAAAGGAAGGAAGGTAACGATGGAGGTGTAGAATATGCATCAAGAGAATGGATTAAATGTGACTGTTTAAGCAAACCAACGACCAGAGTGCCCAGTCCAGCAGAGGGGAGGGATATGAATGAGATAAGGGAAAATATATCTGAATAGCAAGAATTGATCTAGAGTTAAGGCAATGCATCAATGTTGATCTTGCCCCAGGCTCTGGTTTAAAAAAAAAAAAAAAAAAAAAGCAGCTCTCCAGTGTGGATGGGTGTGGTTTGGTGTAGGCAGGTCTTGCCTCCACTGTGTGTCCTGAGGGTGGCTCCTGGAGGCCCTGCCTTGGTGGTTGTGGGGAGAAAAATGGCAGCCCCCCAGTCCCTTCTCAAACTAAGCATTGCAAATCACTCTTTTGGGTCTGATCTCCCTGTGCCTCAGGCATAGCCATAGTGGGCCGTGCTCTATGTCCCAAGCCCCGCCTCCTTTCCAGGTCTTAGTCTGAGCACTTTAATGATACCGCCAAAATGTAATCCCACAGGTCAGGGTGCTTCCTTTCCAGGCATCGAGTAGGAGAAGTAGGGGAGCGGTTCCTCCTGATGCCGACTGGGACCAGGGCACCCAGCCCAAAGAAAGCTGGGCAGTTAGAGAGAGGATCTCTCCCCGACTGCCCTGAAGATAGAGATGGGCTGATAGGATCCCTCTCTGTCCCGGGCCAAGTTTTTTCTCTTCTGCATGGACAGTTCTATGAGCAGTTTCAGCTGCTCTTTCTCTTCTCCTCAACTCTCCACAGAGGGGCCTCCCTCCCTCCGGGCCTCTGTGTCCTGGCCCATTTTTATCTTCCTCAGTTCGAAACCATGCACCTATGAGGCTGTTTTCTCAGTGGGCTCTGTCTCTTTTCCTCCCAAACTCTTGTGGTTCACGGTCCTTTGGGTTCATCCCTTCTTTATCTGAGAGATGCGGGCAGGAAGTACTGAACTCCCTATTTCGAGAGAGTTAGAGCTCAAGCAAGGGAGAGGCAGAAAGAGAGGGAGGGAGGGAGAATTCCAAGCAGGCTCCCCTCTGCCAGAACAGAGCCTGACTCAGGACTTGAACTCACGAACTGTGAGATCATGACCTGGGCTGAAATCGAGTCAGACATTTAACCAACTGAGCCACCCACGCACCCCTCAACTTTATCTTTTATGGGTGCTTCATGTAAACCTGTGCTGCCGGAAATATATCCTCAGGTTCCACCTAATCCTCAGCCCAATAGTTTTAATTTCCTTGCCAGACTGCAAAACTATTCCAACTGATCACATCCTCCTGTAAAAATTAAGGGTCACTCCACCTCTTGTAACTACAAAGCCTGCCTCGCACAGTCCCTGCTAATTCACTGTTTTCAAGTGCAACTTTCATGTGGTCTTGTGGGGACTGGAATGATTTCCCTCAGGGCTGTATAGTTGATTAATAAACTTAAGTTTTATTTCATCTGCCTGGCATCAGTGTTGTGCATTTGGCCACCGTGTACTGTTTAGGGTGGAACAAACCTTTCTCACCAATGAGGGGAATAGGTGTAAATCAAACCTGGGGTCAGACTTCCTTGTTTCTTTGCATGTCTCTTAATCTTTTGTGGGAAATTGCACACTTAAGATAATATGTTGTAGCAACTCTGGCTACTGATTCCTCCTCTGGTGCTTGTTATTGTTCTTTGCTTTTCTATTTGCTTAATGACTGGCTGGATTATTTTGGGAGTCTATTCCACCTCTCCCAAAGCATGAAACCTCTGATGCTCCTCCTCAAGGAACCAAACAGAGGCTTGGATATGCCTGCAATCACACAACGATGAGTATTTTTTGCAAGCCTGCATTTGATTGTCTCTTTCCCTGACCACACTCAGCTGGTAATCTTCATCAGTTGCAGAACTGGGCATAAATTTCTCAATAGACTGAACCAATTAATATTGGGTTCCTTTGATTGGATGGTTTTGAGGTTAGTGTTTGAGATTTGTTCTCACCCTTAGCTCTTCTTAGCTGTCCCTTTCCCTGGTTCTCTCTGGCAAACTAGCATTCTTTTTTTTTTCCCCAATGTTTTTAATGTTTATTTAGTTTTGAGAGACACACACACACAGAGCACAAGCAGGGGAGGGGCAGAGAGAGAGGAAGACACAGAATATGAAGCAGGTTCCAGGCTCTGAGCTGTCAGCACAGTCGTGACACGGGGCTCGATCCCATGAACCATGAGATCATGACTTGAGTCGAAGATGGACACTAAACAGACTGAGCCACCCAGACACCTCGGTAAGCTAGTTTTCTTACAGTTTAGCTTTTAATTGGAATAATTCTACTAACTTACTCTTAATTGTTCTTAACCACAAACTCCATTATTTTTGAGAAGGTAATAGGCTTCAACTTCTTCATGGTTGGTTGCACATTGATTCACTTCCCTTGGGAAGAGATGCAGAGCCCTCTGTTTAATGGCCTGTTTTTCTTGGGAAAAAAAATCTCTGAGCTGCAGATGTGGAGTTGGGAATGAACTTTTTAATGAGTAACTCTCTTGCTTTAGGAGCTCATCTTGCTGAAGGAGTACCTTCAGGTCTTCTTGGTTTGCCTCACCC
>NW_027529513.1:0-1899 GCF_008692635.1 Crocuta crocuta | reverse complement strand
GGTAATCCTATAGGTGGAAACTACCTGGAAGATAGGATCCCCCACCTTTAGACTATACTCATCTAGACCTCGCGTCAGCAATAGGTAGCTGGAGACAATATGAGAAATGCTGATGCTCTCCCTTTTCTGAAAAGATCCCTCTGGGAGATGGGGGGAGAAGGGACCCTGTTTTCTTGGCTGCACCAAATTGGAATTTCTGTCTTGCCGACATAGGAGGGAGAGGGAGGGCATAGCTCTTGGCTCAAATGCCACTGATTCTCACTGTCCTTATCATTTTTTATGGTTATTTATTTGAGAGTTTGAGAGAGCGTGTGCCTGTGCTTGAGTGAGTAGGGAAGCGGCAGAGAAACAGTGAGAGGGAGAGAGAATCCCAAGCAAGCACCCTGCTGTCAGTGTGGAATCCAATCTGGGGCTCAAACCCACGGACTGTGAGATCATGACCTGAGCTGAAGCCAAGATTTGGATGCTGAACTGACTGAGCCACTCAGGCACCCCACTGCCCTTATCAAATTTTAGTAGGTTTTCTTGAATAAATGTTTCCTTACTTACTGTATACCCTTAGGACCATTCCTAGATAATTTAGATTGCTTGATTTTTAAAAACAAAACAAAAACAAAACTAAACTAAACTAAGTTGTACCAGTTTCATTGGGGAGCAGATTCATAGAGCTCCTCAGGTTATCATGTCAGAAGTGGAACTTCTAGCAATCTTTATTAGTCGCTTCCTTAAAAGCCTATTGGAACTCAAAATGCCAGCAGTGTGAGCACGAAAGGGGACATGAAATGGCCACTGAATGATATGTTCATTCATGCACTGTTAGATCGCCATCACCATGAACAACAATGCATTGTTTGCATGCAAGTGTCCGAAACATCCCAAAATGTGGAGGATCTTGGACTCAAGAACTGCCAGAATGTGGCTAGAATCTGTCACTCATATAGGGATGGCACTGTATCAAGTGGAATACATTTCAATGTCTGTTAGATACCAATGATTGCCACAGAATGGCAGCAGAGAGCCCCTGTAGCCCATTTGTTACGAATGGGCAGGAACATTCGTCTGTAGATGGACACTTAGGCTCTGTCCGTGTTTTGGCTATTGTTGAGAGTGCTGCTATGAACATTGGGGTACATGTGCCCCCTATGCATCAGCACTCCTGTATCCCTTGGGTAAATTCCTAGCAGTACTACTGCTGGGTCCTAGGGGAGTTCTACTGTTAATTTTTTGAGGAACCTCCACACTGTTTTCCAGAGGGGCTGCACCAGTTTACATTCCCACCTGGTGTTATGCTGAGCGAAATAAGTCAGGCAGAAAAGGACAGCTACCATATGTTTGCACGTATAGGAGGATTAGGAGGAACTTAACGGAGGACCGTGGGGGAGAAGAAGGGGGGAAATGGCGGGGGGAGAGGGAGAGAGGCAAACCATGAGAGACTCTTGAATGTTGAGAACAAACTGAGGACTGATGGGTATGGGAGAGAGGGGAAGGGGCGTGATGGGCATGGAGGAGGGCACTTGTAGGGATGAGCACTGGGTGTTATATGGAAACCAACTTGACAATAAACTATTTTTAAAAAATCCTCTAAAAAAAAAAAAAAAAAAATGGGCAGCAACATGGGCACCTGAGTAGCTTAGTTAAGCGTCAGACTTCAGCTCAGGTCATGATCTCAAGGTCATGATAGGATCGGGTCCTGCATCGGGCTCTGTGGTGACAGCTGGGAGCCTAGAGCTTGCTTTGGATTCTGTGTCTACCTCTTTCTCTCTTTCTCTGGCCCTCTCTCACCCGAGCTCTGTCTCTCCTCTTAAAGATAAACATTAAAAATTAAAAAAATAATAATAATAATGGGCAGGAACGTTTAGTTGAGCTATATGTTTTAAGAATTTGTCATACTTTACTGTA